>NW_028289601.1:0-265015 GCF_059628265.1 Tinamus guttatus
GTCTGCGCGGGATGCGGGTTCGGGACTGTCCCCCCCCCCCCCCCCCAAAAAAAAATATGTGGGGCTGGGACCCCCCCATTAATATGGGGCAGGGACCCCTCTCCCATGAATGTGGGATCAGGACACCCCCCCCCCCTCATAAATGTGGGGCAGGGACTCCCCCCCAATGAATGTGGGGATGTGACACCCCCACCCCATCAGCGTGGGGCAGGGACCCCCCCATGAATGTGGGGCTGGGACCCCCCTGTGGGCCGGGACCCCCATGGGCAGCCCCAGCCGCCGTGGGGCCGAGTCCGTGTCCCCCACAGCCCCCCGGGTCCCCACAGAGCCCCCACAACCCCCGGACACAGCAGCGGGCGCGGAGGCAGCAGAGCCTTTAATGGTACAAAAAGGGTGCAAAAAGAAGGAATTTGGGACAAAAACGGTGCAAAAAGATGGAACTTCGGCACGAAAGAGGCACAAAAAGGGTCCGGGGGCTCAGAAGTCTCCCTGCAGGTCTGGAGAGGAGAGCGGCGGCTTGGGGGGGTCCAGAGGCTCCGGGCGCTCCCCCGCTCCCGCTCCCGCTCACCGCGGAGCCGCAGCCGCTCGGAGCGCCGGGAGCGCTCCAGCCCCTCCACGAACTGCTCCAGGAGCCGCACGAAGGGCGCCAGGCTGGTGCCGCGGTAGTCTGGGAGGGGGGACGGTGACCGCGTCCCCCCCGCGTCCCCCCATGTCCCCCTCCATCCCCTGTGTCTCCCCCGCACTCCCCGTGTGCCCTGTGTCCCCTGCCGTGTCCCCCCATGTCCCCTTGTCCCCCCCATCTCCTCCTGTGTCCCCCCCCCGGTCCCCTGTATCTTCCCTGCACCCCCCATGTGCCTCGTGTCCCTCCCCCCATGTCCCCCTCTTTATCCCCTCATGTCCCTCTGTCCCCACCACATGTCCCCCCCATATCCCCGGTGTCTCCCCCACGTCCCCCTCCATATTCCCCATGTCCCCCCGCATCCCCTGTGTCTCCCCCCCAGGTCCCCTGTCTTTCCCCTCCACCTCCATGTGCCCTCCCCCCCGCGATGTCCCTCTGTCCCCCCCCCACCATCCCTCCTGTGTCCCATGTCCCCCGTGTCACCCTCATGTCCCCCCTCATATTCCCCATGTTCCCCTGCATCCTGTGTCCCCCCATGTCTCCCCATGTCCACGTGTCCCCCCTTGTCCTCATGTACCCTCCATGTCCCCCCATGTCTCCCTGTGTTCCCTCATGTCCCCCCATTGTCCCTGTCCCCCCATGTTCTCCTCATGTTCCCCCATGTCCCCCTGTGCCCCCATGTCGCCCCATGTCCCCATGTTCTCCCCATGCTCCCCCCAGCCCACCCATGTCCCTACGTTTCCCCTGTGTCCCCATGTCCCCGTGTCCTCCCATGTCCCCCCGTGTGTCCCCATGTTCTCCCCATGTTCCCCCCAGCCCACCCATGTCCCTACATTTCCCCTGTGTCCCCATGTCCCCATGTCCTCCCATGTCCCCCTCAGTCCCCCCATGCCCCCATGTCCCCCCATGTCCCCCATGTCCCCGTGCCCCCCAGCTCCTCACCCCGCCGCCGGGGCTCGCCCGCGCCGCCCTCCTCCGGCTCTCCGGCCTCGTCCAGCTCCCGGCACAGGGAGCTGCAGGGAGCGGGGGGTGGATGTGGGGCGGGGGGGGCAGCGCCCCCCGGCTGCCCCCCACAACCTGCCCCTACCTGATGGTGGGGACGGCCTCGGGGTCGAACTGCTCCAGGCGCTGCAGGTCGAGCGGCACCGAGATGCGCCCTGCGCACGGGGGCGGTTGGGGGGCGGCCGTGGGGCGGCGGGGGCACCCGCGGCCGCCGGGACGCGCCGGGACCCACCGGTTTTGGGGTGGACGCTGAAGGGGCTCTTGAGCAGGTGGCCCAGGCCCTTGCTGACGTTGACGTCGAGGCGGGGGAAGCAGAACTGCAGCATGATCTCCCAGTCCGCGTAGCACGGGGCGCCCTTCCCCGCGCCCGCCGCGCGCTGCGGGGGACACGGTCACCGCGGCGGCCCCGCTGCAGCCCCGCAGTGTCACTGCTGCCCCATGGGGTCACTGCAGCCCCGCAGCATCGCTACAGCCCCATGGCATCATCACTGCCCCACAGCATCATCACAACCCCATAGTGTCACTGCAGCCCCACGGCATCACCGCTGCCACACAGCATCACCGCAGCCCCATGGTGTCACTGCAGCCCCACGGCGCCACCACAGCATCGCTGCTGTCCCACGGTGTCACCACAGCTCCACGGCATAACCACCGCCCCATGGTGTCACCACTGCCCCACAGCATCACTGCAGCCCCTCGGCGTCACCCCTGGCGCTCACCCGCGTCCGCTCCATCCTGGCGCGCAGCAGCTCCCAGCGCTGGGCCGAGTCCTTCTTCTTGGGGAATTCTCCGCGCAGCGGCTCCCGGTGCTGTGCCGGCCGTTAAGGCGGATCCGACCCGACCCGCTCCGCGCTGCCGGCGCCGCTCCCGCCCCTCCAGCAAGGATATCCTCCGGCACCAGCGCCAGCACCTTCTCCCAGCCCTCGCGGCTGCCCAGGATGTCCTGGCCCTCCAGCGCGTAGGGGACGAAGTAGCGCTCCAGGACGTGCACCGAGCGCCTGACGAAGGGGTGCACGGGCTCCGCGAGCGTCACCTTCTTCACGGTGTCGGGGCCGCCCTGGGGACGCGGCGGGCGGTGAGGCTGTGGCGGGGGGTCACCGCGCGCCCCCGGCCCCCCTGCCCACCTTGACGAGCGAGAGGTACTCGGCGGCGGCGCCGCGCAGCGCCGGCGACCAGCGGCGCACGGCCTCGTCGCACACCCAGCAGTGGACGCCCCGGCGGCCCGAGTACACCCAGAGCCGGTGCTTCACGCCCAGGTCCTCTGCGGGGACAGCGCCCGGTCCAGCCCGCCACATCCCGAGGTCCCCCCTTTGCGCCCTCCAACCACTGCACCCCCTGGATCCCCTCCGTAGTCTCCCTATTGCACCCCAGGATTCCCCCACATTGCACTGACTTGCCCATTGCACCCCTAGCTGCACCCCCAAGCTCCTCTCATTGCAACCCTCTGCCCATTGAACCCCCAGGACACCCCCATTGCACCCCTACTGCACCCCACAATCCCCTACCTTGCACCCCCCTGCTCACTGCACCTCGAGGAACCCCCATTGCACCCATTTACCCTGGTGTGCATCCCCCAAACCTCCCATTGCATCCACTTGCCCCTTGCACCCCTAGGACTCCCCCACTGCACCCCTACTGCACCCTAGGATCCCTTCATTGCACCCCCCTGCTCACTGCACCCCCAAGACCCCCTCATTGCACCCATTTACCCCCGTGTGCCCCACCTCAACCCCCCCCCCATTGCACCCTCCTGCCCATTGCATCCCCATTCGCACCCCCAGGACCCCCCATTGCACCCACGGCCCCCGGGGTTCCCCCTCGCAGCCTCACCCACGAGCGCCCGGTCGAGGACGCGCACGGCCATGGTCATCAGGGGCCAGCACTTGGCGCAGATGTCGGCGGCGCTGGCGGCAGAGCGGCGGTGACGGGAGGGCAACGCGGCCGCCCCCGCCGTCCCGCTGCGCCGTGTCCCCCCCGGCACCTGCAGCACGTGCGGACGTCGTCGTAGTCGGTCATGTCGATGTCGAAGACGAGCTCCTTCTCGCGCGGCTGGAAGGCGCCGAGCGGCAGCGCGCTGTGCTGGCTGGGCTGCGGGATGGGGGCGCTCAGCCCGCGCCGGGCACGCGCCCGCGCCCCCCAAAACCCCCTCCGGGCACTCACGCGGTGCGAGTACACGGCCCCAATGTCGATCTTGTAGGGGTTGATCTTCTGCAGCTCCCGCTCCAGCTCCTGGGGGCTGCCGAAGGACTGGAAGCGCAGGTAGACGTCGTCGCGCAGCGTGAAGGAGAACTCGCGCAGCGGGAAGCTGCTCTTGTCACCTGCGGGGACCGCTCATTGCACCCCCCTCATTGTGCCCCATCCCCGGGTCCCCCCGCTCCTTGCATGCACCCCCATTGCACCCCCCTCATTGCACCCCCATCCCAGCACCCCTGAGTCCCCCCGTTCATTGCATGCACCCCCCACTGCACACCCCTATTGCACCCCATCCCAGGACCCCCCACTCATTGCATGCACCCCCCCATTGCACCCCTCTCACTGCGCCCCATCAGCGGGTCCCCCCGCTCATTGCATGCACCCCCATTGCACCCCCCTCACTGCACCCCATCCCAGCACTCCAGGGTCCCCTGCTCCTTGCATGCACCCCCACTGCACCCCCGTCATTGCGCCCCATTGCAGCACCCCCTGCTCACTGCATGCACCCCCAATGCACCCCCCTCGCTGCGCCCCATCGCAGCGCCCCAGCCCCCCCTCCTCGCGTGCCGCCCCCCGCGCCGCTGAGGCCGCCGCGCTCATCGCAGGCGCCGCGGGCCGCGCACCGCCGCCGTAGCAGAGCCAGCGGCCGTAGGGCCCGTGCGGGAAGAGGCGGCGGTAGAAAACGGGGAGCAGCTCGGGCAGCGCGGCCGGTTCGAACGGCGCCATGGCGGGAAACGGGAACGGGCGCGGAACGCGGGGGCGGTGCCACGTCCCCCCCGGGGCCGCCGGGAGATGTAGTCCGGGCCGCCCCGGAGCGCGGGGACACGGCGGGGACACGGCGCGGGGCACCGCTCCGAAGGGGGACGTGGGGTTTGGGGTGCAGAGCCCCGAGGGGGGCACACGGGACTTGGGAGGGCTGCGGGGGGCACCGCTTTGCAGGGGGACACAGGGGGTACCCGGCCCCGGGGGATGCACGGGACGTGGGGCAGAGCATTGCGGGGTGCAGGTCACGGGGCGCCTCAGGGTTGCGGGTGTAGGGATTCAATAGTTAATGTAGAGTGTACTAATAAGCTAGTCAATACCTAGTCTCATAGTGCAAGGACTCCTGATATATGGCAGGTCAGGATGTTCTGCATGGAGGGGTTGCCTATCCAGGTGTCCCAGTCAGCAATAAAATATAGATAACATTTTGGGGGTAAAAACGGTATAAAAGAGGGGCGACCGAAGCAGTCGGGGTCCGTGGTATGACTGCTGCATGGGTAAGCCCGGACCCCAGCTAGCTGGTAATACTTATTATCTTTCTCCTATTATTAAAAAGCACAACATATCGATGGTGTTTGCCTCTTTCTCCGTCAATTCGAAAACCAGACCCAACATGGGGACCAGGGTGCGGGGGTGTCGGAGCACCGCGGGGATGGGGCACTGGCCGGCCCGGGTTAATGATTCCCCAACCCCCCGGCATGTTCCAGAGCTACTGGCCGAGCTCGGAGCGTCACGAGGTGGAAGCGGGGGCTTGGAGCCGCCCCCGTCCCACCAGCAGCGCAGACCGGGCTTGGCGGCTGCCGCAACCGCAGCGCTCCGGTCCCGCACAGCGTCCACGGCCCCTTCCCCGTCCCGCAGCGATGTGGCTGCTGCTGGCGGCGCTGGCCGGGCTCTACCTGCTGCGCCGGTGGCTCCGGGAGCGGCAGCAGGTGCCCGGCCTGGCCGACAAGTTCGTGCTGATCACGGGCTGCGACTCGGGCTTCGGGCATCTGCTGGCGCGGCAGCTGGACGCGCGCGGGCTGCGCGTGCTGGCCGCGTGCCTCACGGAGCCGGGCGCCGCGCGGCTGCGGGCGGCCGCCTCGCCGCGCCTGCACACGCTGCTGCTGGACGTCACCCGCAGCGAGAGCGTCGCCGCCGCCGCCGCCTTCGTGCGAGAGCGCGTGGGCGACCGAGGTACGGCCGGGCGCTCGTGTCCGGGTGCTCCCGCGGCCCCGAGCCCTTGCTGTGGGCTCCGGGCTCCTCCTGCCTCTGCGGCACGTTGGCACCCGGCTGGCAGCACCCGCGCTCGGTGCCGCTGGCCCCGCTCCATTGGGAAGGTCCTGCGTGGATGCAGCCCCTTCTCGGGGGGCAGCAGGCGCTGGTGACCCCCTTGTCCCCTCTTCAGGGCTGTGGGGGCTGGTGAACAACGCAGGCATCATTCACCCCACTGCCCCCAATGAGTGGCTGCGCAAGGAGGACTTTGCGCGGGTGCTGGACGTCAACCTGCTGGGGCTGGTGGACGTGACGCTGGCCATGCTGCCGCTGGTGCGGCGCGCGCGGGGCCGCGTGGTCAACGTCGCCAGCATCATGGGCCGCGTCGCCTACTACGGCGGCGGCTACTCCCTCTCCAAGTACGGCGTGGAGGCCTTCTCAGACAGCCTGCGGTGAGCGAGCGGCGGCCGCGGCGGCGGGAGGGCCCCCCGGGCCGGCGCTGACGGCGGCTCCCTGCAGGCGGGAGCTCCAGCCCTTCGGGGTGCATGTGGCCATGGTGGAGCCGGGCTATTTCCGCACCGGCATGTCGGACATCAGCTACAACCTGAAGGAGCTGGAGCGCATCTGGGAGCAGGCACGGCCCGATGTGCGCGAGAGCTACGGGCAGCAGTACTACGAGAGCCGTAAGGACCGGGCGGCGCGCGGCGGGCGGCGGGTGTCCCCGTGCTCACCCTCCTCCTCCTCTTCCTCCTCCCCAGTGTGCGAGTTCTTCGCGGAGTCGCTGCGGACCCGCTGCAGCAGCAACCTGACGCTGGTCACCAGCTGCATGGAGCATGCGCTGACGGCGGCGCATCCCCGCACGCGCTACTCGGCGGGCTGGGACGCCCAGCTGCGCTACATCCCCATCTCCTACCTGCCCACTGCGCTGGCCGACCGGCTGCTCGCCGCGCCGCTGGCCCGGCCGGCCCAGGCGTCCTGAGGCGCTGCCACCGCGGCCCAGCCCCAGCGCTCGCCCTGGGAGAAGCAATAAACCCGGGAACCGACTGGAGTGGCCCGCACGTCCCGGCAGCAGCCGCTCTCCCCTTGGTGTTTGTGGCCCAGCAGTTTTTGCTCCCGCGGCTCCCAGGGCAGTGGAGGACGCCCGAGCCGAGCGGCTCTCCTGTGCGATGGGTGAAGAGCCGAGCGGTGCCGGTGCTGCCGGTCCCTGCGGCGGCCCCGGGCAGGGTCCAGATCTGCAGCGGGGCTGCAGGATGCGGCTGCAGCGGGGACCCGGGCTGCACCGGCCGTGCTGCCCCGGGTTGCTGCTCTCAGCAGCTCTCGCAAGGGCAGAGCAGCGGGAGGGTTTCAGCAGGGCTGGCCCGTGGCCAGCAAACGCCCCTGGGGTTCCCGGCCCTTCCCCGCGGCTCCTGCTCGCCCACGGCCGGGAGCATCAGCTTGGGCAGGTTGCCTGCTCCGTCCCGGCTCCACTCCTGCCCCGGGGTCCCGCGGATGCAACCTGCGGGCAAGGGGAGCTGGAGCCACGGGGAGCCCCGTGAGCACCCGTGGAGCCGCATGGCGCTTGCAGGAGCGAGATGCCGCGTGTGCCACGCACCGGGCACCGGGAACGGCATGAGGCCACGCAGGGGCGCGGAGGACGGAGCGAGGATTCCACTCGGGGAGCTGCAACACAGGGCGGGTGGTGGCGGCTGCACCCCCAGCGCCACAGGAGCTGTGCAAAGGGCGGCCGGGATGGGAATCGCGTTGGACACAGGAGGCGGCACCCGGGGCGCCGGGGCAGGGGGGCCCGGCCACGCGCGGGGGGGATCCTGCCCGGCCGCGGATCGCCCGACGCGGCCGCATCCCGCAGGCCCGGGGCGCCGCCGGGCAGCGCGCGCCGTGACGCAAGCGGCGCCGTGAAACTTCCCCAGCCGGGTCCTCAGGCTGCCGCCTCCACGCAGGGCCGGCCCCGCTGGGCTCCGCTGCCGCGCGGCTGCTCCCATTCCGGCTGCTCTTGCTGCTCCCGTGCCAAGCGGCACCGGCGCTCCCGCGACGCCCTGGCACAGCGGCCAGAGCTAATCATTGACCAGAGCCAGGCGCAGGGATCCAAGGTCAGCGGCAGCCCCAGCACCGCGGCCAGCAACCCCAGCGAGCGGCCTCGCGCTCCGGCCCGCCCTCCGCGCAGCCGCTTCCTGGGCGCCCTGTGCGTCCCGCGGCGCCCGCAGCGATGTGGCTGCTGCTGGCGGTGCTGGCCGGGCTCTACCTGCTGCGCCGGTGGCTCCGGGAGCGGCAGCGGGTGCCCGGCCTGGCTGACAAGTTCGTGCTGATCACGGGCTGCGACTCGGGCTTCGGGCATCTGCTGGCGCGGCAGCTGGACGCGCGCGGGCTGCGCGTGCTGGCCGCGTGCCTCACGGAGCCGGGCGCCGCGCGGCTGCGGGCGGCCGCCTCGCCGCGCCTGCACACGCTGCTGCTGGACGTCACCCGCAGCGAGAGCGTCGCCGCCGCCGCCGCCTTCGTGCGAGAGCGCGTGGGCGACCGAGGTACGGCCGGGCGCTCGTGTCTGGGTGCTCCCGCGGCCCCGAGCCCTTGCTGTGGGCTCCGGGCTCCTCCTGCCTCTGCGATGCGTTGGCACCCGGCTGGCAGCACCCGCGCTCGGTGCCGCTGGCCCCGCTCCATTGGGAAGGTCCTGCGTGGATGCAGCCCCTTCTCGGGGGGCAGCAGGCGCTGGTGACCCCCTTGTCCCCTCTTCAGGGCTGTGGGGGCTGGTGAACAACGCGGGCATCTCCGTCCCCACTGCCCCCAACGAGTGGCTGCGCAAGGAGGACTTTGCGCGGGTGCTGGACGTCAACCTGCTGGGGCTGGTGGACGTGACGCTGGCCATGCTGCCGCTGGTGCGGCGCGCGCGGGGCCGCGTGGTCAACGTCGCCAGCATCATGGGCCGCGTCGCCTACGCTGGTGGCGGCTACTCCCTCTCCAAGCACGGCGTGGAGGCCTTCTCGGACAGCCTGCGGTGGGTCCCGCTCGGCACCGGCGGCCGTGGCCCGCTCAGGGCTTAGCCAGAGCCCGCGGTGCCCCCACGGTGCCTGGAGCCCCTGTGCGTCCGCGCGGCTCCGCTCCCGCAGGCTGGAGATGCGGCAGTTCGGCGTGAAGGTCTCCATCATTGAGCCCGGCTACTTCAGCACGGGTCTCACCGACTCCCAGACCCTGGAGCACCATATCCAGTGGGCCTGGGAGCGGCTGCCCGAGGAGACGCGGGCGAGCTATGGGGAGGGCTTCTTCCGCCACTGTGAGTGCACGGCCGCGCGCTCCCGCGTCCTCGGCCAGCTCCACCGGGCGCGGGGACGCAGCCTGACCGTCCCTGTGCATCCCCGCAGTCCTGAAGGCCGTGCAGGACACAACCAAGCTCTGCAGCTCCGACCTCTCGCTGGTCACGGCGTGCATGGAGCACGCGCTGACCAGCCAGCACCCGCGCACCCGCTACTCGGCGGGCTGGGACGCGAAGCTCTTGTACCTGCCGCTCAGCTACCTGCCCTCGGCCTGGGCGGACGCCGTGTTCAGCCGCCTCTACCGACGGCCCATGCAGCCCTAGGCAGATGGCGGCAGGAGCGGCCAGCCCGGTGTTCGTTCATGGCGGGTCCGGCCTCCTGCGTTGCTGTCGCTCCTTTCTGTCCCGTGCGCTGGGTGTTGGGCTTCAACATGTGAATAAAAGTGAGAACCCACAGCCCAGGCAGGTTTTCCTGCTGTGTGCGGTGTCCACATGGCCACGGCCTCCTCACCCGGGGCGTCCCAGGCAGGGCTCGGTGCCTGTGTTTCACTCCAGTTGCTGCAGATCCAGCTGTGCTCCCCTAGGCCCAGCTGTTCCCCTGCTGCAGATCCAGCTGTTCCCCCGCTGCAGATCCAGCTGTTCCCCTGCTGCAGATCCAGCCGTTCCCTTGCCGCAGATGCAGCCGTGCAGCCGCGCTGGCTCCGGAGGCAGTGGGAGGGCGCTGAGCGTTGCCCCACGCAGCCAGCGGGGAATGGGCAGGGATTATCCAGGCCCTTGGGCTCCCAGGGGCTTATCCGGGCTGGACCTGCGGAAGGGGGTGACAGGGCAGGAGCTGGGCTGGGACAGGGCTGCCCAGAGCCGCGCTGGGGCCCCGGGGAGGAGCCCTGGGCCTTGGCCAGCGCCAAGATCCCTTGTGCCCCAGTTCCAGCTGACAGCAGGGCAGGAGCCCAGTGCCACCATCCTCACATGGGCACAGGGGCAGCAGCGCAAACCGGGCCAGCACCAACCGCTCCAGCAGCAGAGCAGAGCCAGGGTCAAGTTTTGTTGATTGGGGAGCAAAGGAGAGAGCAGCGGGAGCAGCTTGTGCAAGCGCTGGGCTCTGCTGTGCCAAAGCTAACAACCGCCAGGGCCGAGCAGAGCTCCTGGCACCCTGCTCTGGGCAGACGTGTCAGGGCATGCGAGCAAGGGGCGCAATTAAAAGATGAAAGAGCAGCTCAAACCCTCCTCTCCCGGGAGCACCTGCTTGCGGCGGCTGTTGCTGCAGCAGTGGGGGCTGCTCCCGAGATGGCTCCTTTTTAAGCGGCAGGTCCAAGGGAGCGGGATGAGCTGACGGATCCGGCTGAGCAGAGCAGAGCGGTGCTGCCAGCCCCAGGTAACGCAGAGTTTGTGCCGTGGCACCTGCAGGGATGCAGCTGGATGATGCTCCTCCAGCGGGAATGTTGCAGCGGGGGGATAGGAGAGGCCAGACACCTGGCGTGGGGACATGCAAAAGTAACCGTCTATAGTGAAGCTGCAGCAGGTCTCCAGGCTGCCTTTAACCAGCTGCGTTTTTCAGCATCGAGTCATCGACCCCGTGGTCCCAGGCAGGACAGTTCCTGGACTCGTGTCGCCCGCAGCGATGTGGCTGCTGCTGGCGGCGCTGGCCGGGCTCTACCTGCTGCGCCGGTGGCTCCGGGAGCGGCAGCGGGTGCCCGGCCTGGCCGACAAGTTCGTGCTGATCACGGGCTGCGACTCGGGCTTCGGGCATCTGCTGGCGCGGCAGCTGGACGCGCGCGGGCTGCGCGTGCTGGCCGCGTGCCTCACGGAGCCGGGCGCCGCGCGGCTGCGGGCGGCCGCCTCGCCGCGCCTGCACACGCTGCTGCTGGACGTCACCCGCAGCGAGAGCGTCGCCGCCGCCGCCGCCTTCGTGCGAGAGCGCGTGGGTGACCGAGGTACGGCCGGGCGCTCGTGTCCGGGGCACGGCGCAGGGGACGGAGCAGGGCCCGCTGAGCCCCGTGGCCCTTTGCAGGGCTTTGGGGGCTGGTGAACAACGCAGGGACAGCGGTGGAGGCCGGTCCCAACGAGTGGCTGCGCAAGGAGGACTTTGCGCGGGTGCTGGACGTCAACCTGTTGGGGCTGGTGGATGTGACGCTGGCCATGCTGCCACTGGTGCGGCGCGCGCGGGGCCGCGTGGTCAACGTTGCCAGCGTCATGGGCCGCCTAGCGTCCTACGGCGGCGGCTACTGCCCCTCCAAGTATGGCGTGGAGGCTTTCTCGGACACCCTCAGGTAGCCAGAGCTCCCTGGGGTGGCTCTGTCCCCTTCCTCAGGGGTGACTGCTCAAAACAGGCCCCAGGAGGGCGGCACGAGGCCGGCCCGGGCGCTGTGCTGCGGGAGGCAGGGGAGGCTCCTCCTTGCACCGTGCAGGCAGGACGGGGTGTCCGTGGCCCTGGAGGAAGCTCCCTCATGGCCCAGGGCGGTGGGACGCCCCCACTCCGGCTCCCCTGTGCCGGCCAACAGCTATTTTGGGGGCCACGGCTCCCTCCTCGCAGGCGCGAGATGCGCCCCTTCGGGGTGCAGGTCTCCGTCATGGAGCCCGGCGGCTTCCGCACGCGGATGATGGACCCGCAGCAGCTGGCGGAGAACCTGGAGCGCCTCTGGGAGAAGCTGCCGGAGGAGACGCGGGCGGCCTACGGGCGGCCCTACCTGCAGCACTGTGAGTGCCCCGGGCCCCCCGTGCGCGCCCGTGCGCCCCGCGCCGCTCACGGCACCTCTCGCCCGCAGACGTCGCCGGTGCCCGGCTGCTGCACCGGCTGAGCAGCCCGCGGCTGGCGCGCGTGGCCGACGGCATCGAGCACGCGCTGCTCGCCCGCTTCCCGCGCAGCCGCTACTCGGCGGGCTGGGACGCCAAGCTGCTCTACCTGCCGCTCAGCTACGCGCCCACCTGGCTCGCCGACGCCGCCATCGGCCTCTTCCTGCCTGCCCCAACCGCCGGGCGAGAGGGCTGAGGGCACCAGGACCCCTGTGGCTGCCTCGAGCCCCCCGGCACCAGCTTGTGCTGCCTCCCAGCTCCCGGCGGTGCCTCGGCTCCTGCCACTGTCTTGTGCTGCCCCAGGACTTCATTAAAGCCTGTTTTTAGCCCAAAGCACCTGCTTTTGGCCTCCGTGTCAGTGGCCAGGATCCCTGAAAACTGCCAGAAAAGCCAGAGAAATCACCCTGGGGAAAGGCCAGGGTTGCAAAGAGCCCATCTGTGCCCAAATGCCCACAGCTGAGGTCTACGGAAAGAGGCAATGGGCCAGGACTGGGACCTCCACTCACGGCTCCTGGTTCTGCCCTGCAGAACTGCCGCATGCCCCGGCCTCCCCAGCCTTTAACCTGGGCCCAGGAGCACTGCGACACGTCGGGTCTGATGGACTGGCTGGGTGCGGGGCCTGTGGGCACAGGTGCTGTGGACCTGAGCTGGGCTCTGCACCCCTGGGCGTCCTCCACATCCCGTTCAGATCCTGCTCCTGCAATGCCTCTCCTGGGGGTCCCGGAGCTGCTCCTGCTGCCCCTCGGGGACAGGGAAAAGCAGAGATAGCAGCGGACAATGGGAGGAAGAGCAGGAGCGCGTGGAGGGCCGGGCTGGTGGCAGTGCCGTGCGGGCCGGGCCGGCCCCGGTACAACCAGGGTTTGTGGGTCCCAACAAAGTGCTGACAGGTCGGGAAGGGAGAGGGCGGCCACATCAGCAGCCCTTATCAGCCTTTCCTTGCTGCCTTCCTGCCGCCGCTTGTGCAACCCCTGATCCGCCCGCTCCGGGGGACCCCGCTGCCACCGGAGCAGGAGCTTTCCGGAGAGGAAACGGCCTTTTCCCATTTATCTGCACACAAAGGGGAGAGACGGACCCTCGTGCAGGGCAGGGCCCCCGGCCGTGCCAGGGGCTGGTAACCCCAGGCTAGTCCAAGCCTTGGGGCACAGAGGGATCCAACCCCAACCCCAAATCTTGCTGCTGAATTCCCCACATGCTTTTGGCCTGTAGGAGCTGCTTTGCCGAGGATGGGAAGCACCGGGATCGCTGCTCCTGCTCCAGCATTGCCAGGATGCTCCTACCGTCATCCTGCTACTCTCCTCTCCTGCACCCCGTGTGCTCCGAGTAGCCCCGTGCCGGCGCTCTGGTTCTGCTCCTGACTTTTCTGGCGGCTGCCAGATGAAATAACTCATTTCACCTATTGCTGCCTCAATTTCTCCAAGGCCGTCGGCAGCAAAACGCCCCCCTGGCGCGGGCAGAGCCGCGAGTCGTTTGCGAGCGCGGCACCGGGATCGGGGCCGAGCTGGAGCGGCCGCGTGTGGCCCGAGTTATCAGCGCTTCCCTGTTCCCGCCGGCCCTTCCTGCCCGTGTCTTGTCCGCCTCGGAGCGGAGATTTCCTGGAATTGTTCTCGGCACTCGCGGCCCCCGCCGAGCGCTGCCCCGAGCCCCCTTCCCAGCGCGGGGCAGGGCCCGGCCCCTCCGCGCCCCCCCGGGCCGGGGCTGCCCGGGCTGCGGCCGCCGCAGATCCGGCGCTCGCGGCTCTCGGAGTTGCGAAGCTTCCCCTGCCCCCCGCCCCTTTTATTTCTTTCTTTTTTATATTTTTTGATTTTTCCCAAAGGAAGCCCAAAGCGGCCCGAGCCCCGCGCTGCGCCGGGCACTCCGGGTGCCACCCGCGCGGAGGGTCCCGGCTCGGCGGCCCCGTCCCGGAGCGGCGGCTCCCACCTCCCGGGGGGCAGCGGCGGCGGCGGGGGGGTCCCCGCCCCGCGGCCGCATCAAGCGCGGCCCCCGCCGCGCGCTCCGGAAAGCGGCGGCCGCGCTCGTTTCCTGCGGGAGCCGCTGCCGGCCCCGGCGCCGCCTGAGAGCAGCAGCAGCCCCGAGCGGCGCTCGCCCTGCGCGGACCCCCGGCTCCCGCCCAGGTACCGTCGCCTCCTCCCTCCCGCCGCCTCCTTCCCCTTCCCCGGCACCTGCAGCTCCCAGCGCGGCGGGTCTGACCCTCCCCCGAATCTCCCGGGCCGGGGCGGGCAGCGATGTGCAGCGACGGGGGATGCTCTGGGGGAGCGGACCGGACTGCGGCGGGGACCGGGCCGGGCTGCGGCGGGGACTGGGCAGCCCGGGACAGCCCTTGCAGCGACCGGCCCGGAGGAGCCTCTCGGCACCTCCACGCGAGCGGGTCGCCCGCGTCCTGGTGCGGCGGATGCAGCTGCGCCAACATCGGAGAGTATTCCCACTTGCAGCAATAAAAGGGCCTTAAGGTCAATTACATTTCCCTTAAGTTTGTAATTTCGACACCTGCTTGGGATTCCTTAGGAGAGCCCAGCGGCGCTTCGGGGACGCGTGGGAAGGGACAAGCAGAGCCTCAGAAATCAGGTGCAGACCAAGGCTGGGAGGAGTGGGCAGGGCTGCGAGTGCGAGGCTGGCAGCCCGGCCGGTGCAGGGGGCTCTTGTGGGAAAGGAGCAGTGCAGAGGCTGGGAGACCCTTGGGAATACATGAATGCCCAGCGAGGACACATCCGAATTACGGTTTCTCCCTGTGGTGCGGAGGGACCAAAGCTGTGGCTGAGATGCTGAGACCTGCCCAGGTGTTCGCATGTCCCTGCCTCCCCACCAGCCGCTTTCCAACGAGCCCGTCTTTTCTCCTCCATAGGAGATGAGGATTCGACAGAGCAGAGAGGGCTTAGGGGAGAGCTCACCGAACCCACCACCGCTCCTTGCTGCTCGTGGGAGCCAAGCTCCCCATTTCAGTGCTTTCCCCTTCTTTACAGCTAGCAGGATGGCAGAGGTGACCACTGCCCCCAGTGAGACGCACACCTTTGCAAACGAGCACGGGGACTACCACAACTGGACGGAGCTGTTCCAGCTCCTCAACTACACCTTCACCTTCTGTGAGTTCAGCCTGGATGAGAATGTCAAGCGGGTCGTCCTCTTCATCCTTTACCTGGTCATCTTCGTGGTGGGCTTGGTGGAGAACCTCCTCGTCATCTGGGTCAACTGGCAGACCCGGGGCAACAAGAGCCTGGTGAACCTCTACATCATCAACATGGCCATCGCCGACCTCGGGGTGCTGCTCTCGCTGCCCATCTGGATGCTGGAGGTGATGCTGGATTACACTTGGCTCTGGGGCAGCTTCCTCTGCCGCTTCACGCACTACTTCTATTTCGCCAACATGTACGCCAGCATCTTCTTCCTCACCTGCCTGAGCGTCGATCGCTACGTGTCCTTGACAACCTCCTCCAGCTTCTGGCGGAAGCACCAGCACCGCGCGCGCCGCATCATCTGCGGCTGCAGCTGGGTCCTGGCAGCAACAATCCCCTTCCTGGAGGTTGCTCACATGCAGCTGGTCAACACCGGAGAGCCCATCTGCATCTTCCTGGCCCCCTTTGAGACCTATGACGACTGGGCCCTGGCTGTCAGTTTAGCCACCACCACCATCGGCTTCCTCATCCCTTTCCCCATCATCACGGTTTTCAACGTCCTCACGGCCAGGTACATCAAGCGCGCCAAGCCGGAGAGTGGGAAGCACTGCCTGCTCATCTACGCCTACATCGCTGTGTTCCTGCTCAGCTGGCTGCCCTTCCACGTCGTGCTCACGCTGCTCACCCTCGACGGCAGCCACATCATCCTGCACTGCAGCTTTGCCCATTTCCTCTACTTCTTCTACGACATCATCGACTGCTTCACCCTGCTCCACTGCGTCGTCAACCCCATCCTCTACAACTTCCTCAGCAAAAGCTTCCGCAGCAAGCTCATCTCCGCCGTGGTTAGATACATCCCCAAGGACCACGCGGGCCACCGGGGTGCCGACAGCTCCTGCTCGAGCACGCAGCACTCCATAGTCATCGCCAAGGACGGCGCCGCGGGGCCCGGCGAGCGCCCGGCTCCCAGCGCACCGTGAGCCCCGTGGGATTCCCTGCTTGCCGAGACGCAGGGACTTTGCTCTTCACCGGCGCTTCTCGGCTGGGCGCCTGCGGCGGTGTCCAGGCAGGGGGAGACCCACCGTGCCACCGTGCGGGCGGCCGCGGTGTTTTGTCTCTGACGTGCTGCTCTATCAGCTCTATTTAGCCAAAGAAACACTGAGAGAAAGAGAGATTTCCTGTGTTTCGAAGGAGATGTTTGGAGTAATAAAGCATATTCCTCTGTGTGCTCTGCAGCCTGAATGCAAAGCCGCCCCGGGCGCCGGCCCCTGCTCCCCTTCGCTGCCCCGCACGACGAGACGGCGCCTTCGCTCCCCATGACCCCCGGCTTGCACACGTGTGTGTTAACGTGCACAGAGCTCTGCGTGGATCCACGCGTTAACATGTGCAGAACTCTGCACGGAGCCACATGTTAACACGCGCATTGCTCTGCAGAGATCCACATGGATCCGTGGATTAACATGTGCAGAGCTCAACACAGATCCGTGGGTTAACATGCAGAGAGCTCTGCACGGATCCGCATGGATCTGCATGTTAACATGCGTAGAGTTCCACACGGGCTCGTGCGTTAGCAAGCCGAGAGCTCATAGAATCATAGAATGGGTAAGGTTGGAAGGGACCTCTCGAGGTCACCTAGTCCAACCCCTGCACACGCAGGGTCACCTGGAGCACGTGGCACAGGACTGCGTCCAAGCGGGTTTGAAGATCTCCAGAGAAGGAGACTCCACAACCTCAAAGCTCTGCACCGATCTGCATGGATCCATGCATTAACACACACACACAATTCTGCATGGATCTGCGCGTTAACATGTGCAGAGCTCCACATGGATCTGTGCGTTAATGCGCGCAGAGCTCCACACGGATCCGCGCATTAGCATGTGCAGAGCTCTGCATGGATTCGCATGGATCCATGCGTTAACACACACAGAGCTCTGCACAGATCCGCACATTAGTGTGCGCAGAGCTCCACAGGGATCCACATGTTAACACGTGCACGAAAACCGACCTCGGTGCACGAGCACCAAGTCTTGGCGCCGGGACAGCCGCGCTGCTCTGTTGTGTAAGAAACCGGAGCAGCCGGAGAAAGTTCATCCTTCCCCGGATTCTGCTGAGCCACATGCGGCAGGTCGGGACCTCGGCAGGGGAGGTGACAGAGCGGCAGGCGCCGGCAGTCAATAAATCTGCCAAAGGCCTTGAGCTGCTCAAGAAACACATTTTTAAAGAGCGTAAACAAGCGGGGCAGGAGCTGGGGACAGGATCTGGGGACAGGATCTGGGGACAGGATGCTGGCACCGCGGGAGCGGGCGGGGGGCAGGATGTCCCGAGCTGCTGCCGCATCCAGGGGTTAACAGAGCCGCAATTCCCATGGGAAGGGCAGGGGGCGGCTCCGCCGTGTCCGACACCCCCAACCCACAGCGGCTCCCGCAGCTCAGAGGGCCCTTCCCATCAGCAAAGGTCAAGGCGCTGCTGCTCTTCCATCCACGGAGGCAGTTGGAGCCAAACATGCAGTAAAAACGTATTTGAGATGGGCGGAACAGGGGGCACCCATTTCAAGTTAAGCATTTAAAACTTGCCATTTAACAGCAACAACAACAACAACAACTTCTTCTTCTTAGTATTATTATTATTATTTTATTATTACTATTATTGTGGAATGTCCTTCTCTGGAGATCTTCCAAACCCGCCTGGATGCCACCCTGTGCCCCTGCTTTGGGTGTCCCTGCCGGAGCAGAGGGCTGGACTAGATGATCTCTGGAGGTCCCTTCCAACCTCAACCATCCTGTGATTCTGTGATTACTAACATTATTATTATCATTATCATTATCATTAGTAGTATTATTATTTTAACCCTGCTGTTGCATCTGCAGCTCCCCGCACCATAATTCATAGACCCCAAGGCCAGAGCGGCTGCAGATCACCCTGTCCCGCTGTGTAACTGCACCTCGTGCCTCCACACGGAGCTGGCACGGGATCCTCGGAGCCTTTTCACTCCTCCCCTTGCTGCTTCCGGCACCTCCCACCGTTACCTGTTCCCAGAGCAGCTTCCTGGAGCGCCCTCCAAGCAGGGCCCCGCGGGCCGAGCCGGAACTCGCCCGGTGCCCGTTCCTGTTCCTCACCTGGTGCCCGTTCCTGCTCCTCACCCGGTGTCCGTTCCTGTTCCTCGCCTGGTGCCCGTTCCTGCTCCTCACCTGGTTCCCGTTCCTGCTCCTCACCCGGTGTCCGTTCCTGCTCCTCACCTGGTTCCCATTCCTGGCCCTTGCCCAGTGCCCATTCCCATTCCTCACCCGGTTCCCATTCCCGGCCCTCATCCCTTGCCCGTTCCCGCTCCTGGCCCAATTCCCATTCCCGCTCCTCACCCAATATCCATTCCTGGCCCTCGCCTGGTTCCCGTTCCTCACCCCATGCCCATTCCTGCTCCTTGTCCAGTTCCAGTTCCCGTTCCTCGCCCGGTTCCCATTCCCGGCCCTCATCCCTTGCCCGTTCCCGCTCCTGGCCCAATTCCCATTCCCACTCCTCACCCAATATCCATTCCTGGCCCTCGCCTGGTTCCCGTTCCTCACCCCACGCCCATTCCTGCTCCTTGTCCAGTTCCCGTTCCCGTTCCTCGCCCGGTTCCCATTCCCACTCCTCGCCCACCTGCAAACACATTTTCTTTTTAAAGCAGCAAGGAACAGGCGCTCACCGTTTTTTGTTTTATTATTCTAAATAAAAACCACACTTTGTGCTGAACAATGGAGTATAAAAGAACCCGATGTACAACGATTTTAGACATCTACTATCCGGGGGGGAAAGTTTACAAAATATACAAAACTTTACAGCAAATAGATAGTAAACACTTAAATATTAGGAGGTCAGTACCTACTATTAACTTAACGGAAACGTTGACAGCGACTCAACTCGGTTTCTTCCTTCTCCTTAATTATTTGGAGAGACCTGGATCCGGTGAGAAAGGGGAGAACAAACCCAAAACTGGATTTTAAAGGAAAACTTTATTTTTTTTAACAGAAAAGGAGATTTTTTTGTGTTTGCTGAACGCGGTGGGGAGCACCCAGGGCCGAGGGCTGCCCCTGCCGCATCCCGAGGATCCGGGAGCAGGAGCTGGAGCCGGTGAGGTAGGAATTCTGGGTCGCCCCCGACTCTGCGGAACGGGAGCTGCTTCCCGCGGGATGCGGCCGCTTCCTGCCGCTGCGGGCGGCGCTCGGCCTCTCCGGCCGTCCTGGATTCGGGATTAAGCCCGGCAGCTCCTCAGCCCATCCCGCGCTCCGGGGCTTTTGCTTTCCCGACCCGTGCACGGCCGGGGGCTCCCTCGGCCCGGCCGCGATTCGGTGTCAAAGTTTCTCTTTTTGGTTCACGTGCACAAAAGGCTTCACAGCTTGGCCAGGGCCCCGCGCAGCCGCCTCCGGAGCAGCCCCGGAGGTCGGGAAAGGCCTCGGGAGACCCTGGAGCTACCCCGGAGCCACCCGGGCAGCAGGACCAGGAGGGAAGGGGCAGAACCCAAGGAGCCCCTCGGGAACCGCTGCCACCTCTCCACGGCACGGCGCATCCCCAGCATCTTATTATTATTATTATTAAACCACTGGGTTGGAGAAGGTTCCATGGAGCAGTTGGAGATCCCTGTGGATGCCCAGCAGCCCCGAGCCCAGTTTGGGAAGCGCCAACCCGGACACCCCCGCGCCCTCCTGCCCGGCCCCGTCTCCTCTTGTAAACATATTCCAGGCACCAAAGCGCGCGGCTGGGCCGGCATTCCCGGCTGGCCTCCCCCTCGCGGGTGTTCACCCGGCTTGTGGACAGGCCGCAGGAACAGCCGCATTCCCAGCTGGCTCCCGCCTTCCGAGCCGCGCGGGGAGCAGGACGGCCCTCTCCGAAGCAGAGCGGAGCCGGAGAGGGCGGAGGCCGCGAGTGCCATGGGATGCCGAGCGGGAATGCCGTGCGGATCCGAGCCCGTGATCCTCGCGGCGCCCCGGGGAGGTAGGTAGGAACCACGAGTGTTCCCGTCCTCGTTTTACAGACGAGGAAACTGAGGCAAAGAGGTGAAGTGACTTGCCCAAGGCCACAGCGGAGCGGGGGGCAGAGACCCCGGGAATTCCTAGCTCGGGAGCCGCGTGTCCGGCTGCTCCTCCGCACAGGGCGGCCCCTCCGGAGCGGCGGGATCACTTCCAGCAGGAACTCGTGCAGGGTTTGCACATCACTAGCTTGGGTTTCTAACAGTGTTTCCGTAAAGAAGCGCGGGAGCCTGACGGAGCGCCCGGAGCCCCACGCGCTTCCCGGCTGTGAGGTAGTTTGAGGTCCCCGAGGGCGGCTCCGGAGCGCTCCGTCCTCTCCGCCCCGTGGCAGAAGGATGCGGGAGACGCCGATCCCGTCCTTCCCAGTGCAAACGCTCCCGGGATGCGCAGGCAGTGGCCGCAGGAGCCACGCGGGACCATTCCTGCAAAAACAACTTCCGAAGGGGCAGAGCGGGCCGGCTCCCCTGCCCTCTCCAGGGATTCTCCGGAGCGCCCTTGGCTCCAACACCCACCTCCCTCCTTCCCAGCAGCCGCCCCCTCTGCTCGGGCTGCTCCGAGAGGCAGCGACTCCTCCGCGTCCCCCCTTCCGCAACGGGGAACCGGGAGGCTCCGGCTGGGAATCGCACGCGCTGCTCGCTCGGCCCTCGGCGGCAGAGCAGGAATTTCCAGGCCAATCCCAGGCCACAGGCCGTGCCCGTGTCCACGGCGGCAGCAGAGCCCGGCAGTGCTCGCGACGAGTCCGTTCTCTTGTCCTTTTTAAGTTATTTTCCGAGTCCGGCACTGCCTCGCTCTGCCCCGAGGTCAGGGCTCACTATCGCAGCAGCAGCAGTTCGCGGAGGGTTGGCCTGGGCAAACAGGTAAAAGGGTTAAAAACCGCAACGAAAAACAAACCTAGATGGAAAACCTAGTGAGAAACGCTAAGAAGACACAACTCGACGTCCCCTAACAGCAGAGGTAAGTAAACACGACAGACTTCTGGGGTGATGTGGCGTACGTGCTGTTCATTTGTACAATGCCAGTGAGAAACACCTTCCTAAGGCCCCGAAACCCAAAGGAATAAACGAGGAGGATTCCATCCGGGACGTCGGAGCGTTCGCTAAACCAAACGCCGCTTTCCCCCAGCCTCTGCAATCCGCATTTGCTCCGTCGCCGCTGCCGGCCCCATCAGCTGTCCGTGTTTTTCTCGGCCTCTTTGGAATGGATAACGTACATGAAAGTCTGCTCGATGGTGAAGTCGGGGGGCAGGCTGCCCTTGTGCACGCCCACGTGCTTGCTCATGAGGTTGAGCGTGGAGCTGTAGTGGCCGCACACGGTGCAGCGGTACATGAGGGCGCCCGCGTGGGTCCGCAGGTGGCACTTGATGGTGGAGCGCCCGCGGAAGAACTTGTGGCACACCTTGCACTGGTAGGGCTTCTCGCCGGTGTGGATGCGCCGGTGGTAGTTGAACTCGCTGGTGTGCGCGAACCGCTTGCCGCACACCTTGCAGCTGTACTTGCTGTTGCCCGGCTGGCTCGGCAGGGCCGCGTCCTCGCTCAGGAATTCCTCCGGGAGCTTCCTCTTCTGCAGGCCCTGCGGCTGGAGCCGCTCGCCGAAGCCGGCGCGCGCGTCCAGGCTGCCGCCGCACTTGTGCTGGCTCACGTGGTAGCGATAGGCCGCCTCCAGCTTGAAGCTCTGCCCGCAGAAGTGGCACCGGAAAACGGCCTCCTCGGCGCTCCGGTGCACGGCCAGGTGCTTCTCCAGGAGGTGCCGCTCCACGAAGCTGTTGGCGCACACGGAGCAGGAGAACACGGAGACGCCCACGTGGGCCAGCGCGTGCCACAGGAGGCTGCAGAGGCTGAGGTGCCGCTGGTCGCACACGCCGCACGTTTGGCTCTTCACGTTCACGTGCTCCAGGACGTGGCTGCGCACAGCGTGGAAATCCCTGGCCAAGGGCTTCCCACAGGCAGCGCACGCCAGCTCCGAGCCGGCTCCCGCCGGGAACGCGGCGCCCTTCCCCGGCAGCAGGTCGCTGGGGTGGACGACGACGTTGTGGTCGGACACCCCTTCCCGTCGGTGCAGCGTCAGCTGCCACTGCGTGAAGAACTTGGTCTCACACATGTCACAGGAGAAGAGAAAGATCCCGATGTGGGACAAAACGTGAGTGACCCTGGAATTGCGGTCCTGGAAGTGGGTCTCGCAGACCTTGCAGTTCCCCGTGAGCAGGTCCACGTGCTCCCGCGCGTGCTGCCGGATCAGCTGGATGTTGGGCTCCAGGATCTTCTTGCACACCTGGCAGGGCATGGCCTTGCTGTCCCTGCTGTCGCTCTCGAAGGCCAGCTCCTCCTCGCTGTCGTCGCTCAGCTCAATAACCTCTTCCGCGGGGCCCAGCTCCTCGCTGGCATCTTCGAAATGCAGCTCGTCCTCCCCCAGGTCCTCCAGCCGGAGCTCGTCCATGTGCCCGAATCCCGGCTCTTTGGAGTGGTCGCTGTTGCTGGGACACGAATTGCTCCCCATGGAGATGTCCAGGGAGGCGTCGGCCGCAAAGAAGCCGCCCTTGCCGTAGTCGCCGTTGCTCTGGACTTTGAACTGCTGGCAGGAGCCCGGGGCGCTTTGGAGGACAACGTTGACGGCGCCCAGGCCGGGCTGGGCGGCCACGCTCGTGGCAGGAACAAACTGCCCCTGTTCCGCTTCCTGCTCCATCTTCGGAGGCTGCTGAAGCACGAGGGGAAGAGTCTGGCCGGCTTCATTCCCGGGATTCCGGTCGTCCTCTTTGTAGCCGCCTGCCACCTCTCCAGGCAGGACGTAACTCCGTTCCGAGGCAAAGGGCTCCCTGCCGCTCCGCATCTCCTCCAGGGAATGTTTCTGCTCCGAGGCGCTGCCCGGGGCGCCCGCGGCCAGCGCCGGCTGCCTGGGGATGGCCGAGCCCTCCAGGTCGGGGAACGTGGAGTGGCAGGCGCGCAGCAGGTCCTCCATGCCCAGCCGCTCGGCCACCTCGTAGATGACGCCCACGTTGATGAGGTCCGTGAAGAGCTCCGAGGTGTACACGAAGCTGAGGATCTTCTCGAAGTTGGCCGGCGTGATGAAGTCCACCACGTAGGTGCGGGCAGCGTCCAGCCCCGTGTTCAGGAAGAGGTTCTGGAAGTAGCCGGCGGCGCAGGCCAGCACGGCCTTGTGCGCCGCGAAGGAGCGTGTCCCCACCAGGATGGTGACGTCGCACATGGTCTCCGACAGCCGGCACTTGTTGAGCTCCTTCAGCAGGTTGTTGGGGTGGTTGGTGCTGTGCAGCTTGATCCTCATGCCCATCTTAGCAGCTGCTCAAGGGGCCCTCTCCTGGTCGGCTTCCTCTTCACGCATTCATGGGCTGCGGGAGCAGGAGGCGCGCAGCATCCAGCACCTGGCAGGGCAAGGGGCTCTGGAGAGAGGAGAAGGGGAAAATGAGAACAGGAGACGCTGGAAGGAGAACGGGAACAGACACAGGGACATCGTCCTAACCTGGGAAGAAACATCCTGCAAATTTCACACTTCCCTAACAAGCAACGGGGAAACAGCAGAGCCGCTCCGGTGGAGAAGGGTTCAAACCTCTCCTGTAGTTTCCAAGGCCGATTCCGCAGGGGAAGGATGTGAAAAGGTGAACCAAAAAGCCTCTCACTCTGCCAATAAAGGCCTGGCCAATAAAGGCCTGAAGTCCCCAGCTCTAGGCAGGCAGGAACACGGGTCCTTCTGGAACCATGGGATAACCCTGCTACGGGATATGGAACGGCCTCCTGCATCTTGGGCAGTTTTGCCTCCGGGTCTCTGCTTTGCGGGCAGCTTCACCCGCTATTTCCATGTCAGATTCCTCCTGTATCCCACACATTAACTTGCCTTTTCCAGTCAGGCCTTCACTTTGGATTCTCCACAACGTGCCAGCGCCTTCAGCTCCCGTGGGATTTCTCCTCCCTGTGCAAACGCCTTTCGGGCCACTTTTACCCAGGAATTTGTACAGGATTCCCAGGCCAGCACTAGGCACTTGGCTAATGACACCTGCACTTCCCAACCGGGCAATTCCTTCCAGCTTGTCCAACTTGGTCACCCTCTCCCATTTACACAAGCACTTCCAGGCTGGCTCACGGCCAGCTCCAACACTTTGGGAAAACAACGTTAAAATAAATAAATAAAAACACCCCAAAATACCTTTAGAAAAGCTGAGTTTGGTGGAAAGCTCCGCTTTAACGGTCCCATTTTGGCAGAGCAGTTTCCCTACCGAGGCAGCGATTCAGGGCAGAGGGGGCTCGTCCCGAGTGCCGTGAACCCGGCGGCTTTGACCCCCCGAGGCTCATTTCAACATCGGGAGCCGTATGCCAAATTTACCCAATAACATCCCTAATCCTCTTCCTCTCCTCCACCTGCAGTGAAGCGTTTCCATGGCACTAACAGCAAACCAGGACCTTCAGCCCTGCAACCCGATCCCGACTTTTTTAGGACACGTTCAAAAGGGAGGAAAAAGGCCCCGGAGCGCGAGGGCAGCCTGGGGAGCCCTGGGGGCCCCTTGTGCTCCTGCTTCTCGGCAGGGTGATCCCTGCCCGCTCCAGAGGCTCCAGGGGGAGGATGAGGCTCCAGGGGGAGGATGGAGACCCCCGGGGTGGGGGGGATGGCAGGGGGACCCCCCCGGCGTTTCCCGCGTGCGGCGTTTTCTGCCATAGAGCCATGGGCCGGGGTTAGGGATGGATGAGGGAGGGAAGAAGGGGGAAAGGGGAAGGTTGGAGGGTGGGATGGAGGTGCCGGACTGGGGGGGAGGGCAGTTAATTAATAGCCCCCAGGTGGTGGTGGGGGTGCTCCAAGCCCAGACAGGGGACACCAAGGATGGGGACAAGGGTGAGGGGGGACAGGGGCTGTGAGGGGCCTTGGAGGGGAAATTGGGGGAGCCGTGGGGGGCAGCGAGTCCCCCCCGGGTCCGTAACGGAGCCGATGGGGGGGGCACGAGGGAGCCCTGGAAGGAATCACGGCGCGGGGGGGGGGGGGGCAGCGGCCGGCGCGGGGGGTCTCTGATGGGACTCGGGGAGGGGGAGGCGGCGTGGGGAGCCGGGGATGGGGCGCAGGGATCGGGATGGGGGGGCGGCCCCACGGGGCTGAGGCGGGGGGAAGCTCCACGGAGGGGGGGGGCTCTGAGAGGAGCGCGGGGCGGGGGGTCTCTGAAGCCGCCGCGAGGGGCGCGGGGCGTCCCGGCGCGGGGGGGGGGTCCCGGCGGGGCGCGGGGGGTCCCGGGGGTGGGCGGGGGGCGCGGGGGGCCCGGCGCTCCCTTACCCGCCCGGCGCCGGCACCATCGCCGCTCGCTGCACACAAAGGCTCCGCCCCGCCCCCCGCCCGCCCGCGCCGGCCCCGCCGGCGCCGCCCGCACCACAGCGCCGCCCCGCGGGCCGGAGGGGAGCAGCGGCGCCGCCCGCCCCGGGCGGAGCTGGCGGGGACCCTTTGGGGACACGCGTGGGGGCAGCTCCGTGTCCAGCCCCGTGTCCTCCCCGCTTGTCCCTGCTCCCCCGCACACAGTCGCAGACACAGACGTGCCGGGATTTCAGTGTATTTGGGGGAGGAATTGGGTGGGGGGGGCGGCATGAGCAGGGCCAGGCCCGGGGTGGCGCGGCCCGGCCCGGCCCCGGCGGCTCCCACGACGTCCCTGAAGCGGCTCCGCGGCTCCCGGCGGCGGCGGGCGGGGGGTCCGTCCCGTCGGGCCGCAGCTCAGCGCGGCTCGGCGTCGTCGGGGGCGGCCCGGCGCACCCCGCCGGGGGTCCCTGCGGAGCGAGGGGCTGGTGGGCGCCGGTCCCGGTGCCGGCAGCGGCTCCGGTGCCGGCAGCGCCCAGGCTTCCCCCACACCGCTGCCCCCCGCCCTACCGGGCTCCGCCGCTCGCCTGCCCATGAGCCCCACGAAGAAGTCGTGCATGTCCCCTGCAGAGAGACCCGCGTGAGCGCGGCCGCGGGGGCCGGCCAAGGAGGGGGACGGGGGGGTCCCGACTTACGCTTCTGGGCGGTCCCGAGCGCTCCGCGACCTGCAAGACACAGAGGCGCCGGCGTCGGGGGTCGGTTCGACCAGGCCCCCCGGTCCATGTGCCCCCCCCGCCTCCGCCCCCTCGCCCGCTCACCGGGCTCCTCCGCTCGCAGGCGCTGCAGGAGGGCGGCGGCGCAGGCGGCCCCGGCGCTGCCGGGGGGTGTCCGGGGCGGTGGGGCGGGACCGGAGACCCTCTGCGGGCAGGAGGCCGCGTGAGAGCAGGACTCCCCGGACCCCCCTCCCCGGCTGGGCCGAGCCTCCTACCTGTGCGGGGAGCGGGGGGCCGGCGGCGGCGGCGGGGCCCGGCCGCAGCGCCAGGCACAGCAGCAGGGACAGCAGCAGCAGGCAGCTCCTCATGGCGGGGGCGGCGGTCATCCCCCACGGGTGCGGTGTCCCCTTGTCCCCACGGCCCTGTGACCATCCGCACCCCCGTGTCCCTGCATCCCTGTATCCCCACAACCTCCTGTATCTGTCTCTCTCCTGTATCCTCATGTCCTTCCATCTCTGTATCCCTGCATCACTGTCACCCCATCTCTGTGTCCCCACATCCCCGTTTTCCTTCTGCATCCCCTGTCCTCGTGTCCTGTGTCCCCCACTTCCTCCGTCCCCGAGTCACAATGTCTTATGTCTCCATGTCCCTATGTCCCCATGTCATTGAATGTCTTTTCGCACCTCCCTGTCCCCACATCTCGAATCCCTCTGTCCCCGTGTTCCCTTGTCTGTGCATCCCGGTGTCTCCCCACTCCACGTTCCCGTGTCCCCGCGAGGACCGGCTCCGGGAGCAGGAGCCGCCCCGGGACGGGGCCCTCCCGACTCTGAGGTGCTCCCGGGCCGGCGGCACCGGGGACGCCGTCGGGCGCCGCCGTCGGGAGCGGCAGCAGGAGAGGTCGGGGCGGCGGGAGCAGGCACGGGGCAGGCGGCCCCTCCCTGGTATCAACGGCGGGACGGGCCGTTTCCCGGGAGCACCAGAAGAGCCTCGGATGGGCGATGCGTCACGCGTGGGGACCGCCTGGCCAGCGGCAACGGCCACGCGAGCTCTCACTGGGAGACACGCGTGACTCGCCCCCCTCTTCCCCCGGCTGCCAGAGCCCACGGCCCCAAAAAGCAGTGGTGCCGCGACCCTCTCCGCCCCGCGCCGTCCCCGCGCGGTCCCCCGTCCCCGCGGCTGCCCGCCCCAAAGCCGGGGCCGCCCTATACCTGCGCCCCGGCGGCTCCGCGGCGAGACGAGGCGGCCGCGACGACTCCGCAGCTCGGCGCGCACCGCGGCCTTAAATAAGGGGCTCGTCCCGGCGGGGGGGCCGCGGAGCCGCCAATGGGGGCGGGCGGGAGCGGGGCCGGCACCCCCGGCGCAGCCACCGTCACGCGCGCGCCCACGCCGGGCCGGGCGGGCAGACCCCGGCCCCCGCGGCCCCGCGCCCACGGGGTGGGGGGGCACAGCCGCCCGAGGCATGGCTGCCCCCCTGCACCACGCACTGCTGCACACGCGTGTGCCCTGGGCACCGATGCGGGCACTCCTCCATGCACACACGCATGCACACGCTTGCATGAGCCAGGCAGCGCCCGGCAGCCCCTCCGCGACCAGCTGGGGCCACGCTGGGGGGGTGCAGGCCCCGCGGGCCCCTCTGTGCTGCAGCAATGGGGGGCCCCATGGTTGGCGCGTGCAGGATGGAGCAGGGAGAGACGGGGATGGGCAGCAACAGGGAGGAGGGAGCTGGGGGCTGCCGGTGGGGGGCCAAGCACGCAGGGCCCGCGGCTGGGCCGCATCTGCAGAGCCACCGACGGTAATTAAGTCGGAGCTGGGCCAGCAATGGCCTAATTAATTAATAACACCTACTTGTGCGATGCCAAGCGCCAGGCAGGCGCGAAGCGCGTGGTGCCCCGGGCTGCGCTGGGCTTGTTTACGGCTCTCGCCCCTTTTGGTGCACGGCCGAGGGGTGCCGGCGTGTCGGGGAGCGGGGAGAGCACCCACGCGGCAGAAGCACGTGTGGACCTTGGCCCTAGCGATGCCATGAGCATGCACAGCCCGCACGTGTGGTCCCGGTGCGTACACACCCCATATGTAGACATGCGTGCCCCACAAGTGTGCACACACCATCCTGGTGCGTGCACAACCCACACACAGATGTGCACACCGCACACACATGCACATGTGGCACTGTGCATGCACGCCCCACAAACGAGCATGCACGTCCCCCAATCTCCCCCGCAAGTGCATGTGCAGCCGCCCACAGGGACACGCACGCCCCACACATGCCCCCACACACCCAGTGCCCTGGTACGCACGCAGACATGTGCGCCCGCACACGAGGAGCTGCACGCTCGCTCCGGTGCCCACCTGGGACTGCCTTGCCTTGCCGGGGACGTGTCAGCGCGCCGAGCGAGCAGGGTGACGTGTGGGGACAAGGAAAACAAAACCCTCATCGGGAGCGTGATGAGTGCAGCGGAGTGACGGCACGGGGGGCCGTGGGGCGGCCGGGCTGGGGTGCGGGGGGCGGCAGCAGCGGCAGTGCTGCAGCTGCGCGCGGAGGAGCTGAGCAGGGCCACGGCCACCCTGGCACCCCCCAGCTGCGGCCCGGCCGCTGAGGGGGCGCGGGGGGGGGCTCCGCATTGAGCTGGGGCTGAGGAGGGGGTCCTGCACTGGGGGTGCTGCAGGGGGAGGCGGGGAGGGCAGCGGGGCGCTGCGCGGCGCGGGCTCGGCCACGGCTCCTGCGGCACTTGGGGAAAAACGGCTGCAATTTGGGGCCTTTCCGCTCGCTGCAGTCAGGTGGCTGGCGGGGGGGCCTGGGGGGGCTCCCTGCCCACGGCTCCCGCAGCAGCGTCGGCCCCGGAGCAGGATTCCCCGCGCGCCCGGGTTGCTGCTGCCTGCAGGGGGGTGCTGGGGGTCCCAGCGCAGCGTCGCGCTCACACCATGGCACCGGCCAAGCTCTGTTTAATGGGCGCGCAGCAGCGGCGCGGGGCGCGTGCGGGGGCCGGGGCGGGGCTCAGTGCACCAGCACC
Organism: Tinamus guttatus; assembly: GCF_059628265.1. Classification (NCBI taxonomy): domain Eukaryota; kingdom Metazoa; phylum Chordata; class Aves; order Tinamiformes; family Tinamidae; genus Tinamus; species Tinamus guttatus. The sequence continues at coordinate 28,904 of NW_028289601.1, forward strand.
TCCATCTTGTGGCTGCCCTTCTTCTTGCAGACGGGGCCGTCGCGGCCGCCTTGGGCCGACGCCACCACGGTGACGGCCACGTCGCCCTTGGGGAAGCGCGTGGAGAACCTGGGGGGGCGGAGCCCTGAGCGGGGGGGGGGGCGGGACACGCCTTGCCACGCCCTGCCCCTCCCTGTCCAATGAGCTGCCTGGGCGGCGCCCCCCTGCTCCTCCCCCTCCAATCAGCACCACTGGCCGGTGCCCCACCCTCCCTTCCCCGCCACAATCCACAGCCCCACCCCCTCAAGCTCCGCCCCGATTATAGCCCCGCCCCCAAGAGAGCTGACCAGGCACCCCACCCCTACAAGCCCCGCCCTATCGTAGCCCCGCCCCCAGGAGAGCTGCCCAGGAGCCCCGCCCCTGCAAACCCCACCCCCACAATCCCATCCCTGCAAGCCCCGCCCCTGATCATAGCCCCGCCCCCAGCAGTGCATCCCAACACACCCCGCCCCCGATCATAGCCCCACGGCAAACAGATCAGCCCAGACACCCCACCCCTACAAGCCCCGCCCCATTTTAGCTCCGCCTCCAGATCGTAGCCCCGCCCCCAGGAGAGCCGCCCAGGAGCCCCGCCCCTGCAAACCCCACCCCCAGGGGACCCACCCATCAATCGCACCCCTGCAAGCCCCGCCCCTGAACACAGCCCCGCCCCAAACATAGCCCCACCCCCTCGTGCTGGCCCCGCCCCCGCCGCTGGCCCCGCCCCTACTGGTCGGCGATGTGCAGCGGCAGCCCCTGCGCCGTGGCCTCGAGCAGGGTCTGGTGCAGCCGCGTCACCAGCTCGATGAGGTGCTCGCTCACCAGCAGGAAGTCGCCCTTGGCGCCCCCGGCCGCGCTCTGCGGGGACAGGGGCTGAGCGCCACCGCCCCGGCCCCCGCGTCCCCGCCGTGTCCCCTCCCCGGGTACCTCCTTGAGGTGCAGCGCCAGGAAGCCGTCGGAGAAGCGGGTGACGGAGACGCTGCGGATGTCGCCCAGGCTCAGCACGGTCTTGGGCTGGGCGCCCTTGGGCTCGGCCAGCACCAGGTGCTCGGTGGTGAGGAGCAGCAGCCGCGGCACTGTCTGCGCGACAGCGCGTCAGCGTGGCCCCCCGGCGCCCCGCGCGCCCCCCAGCCCGGCACCCACCTTGCCGCTGCCGCGGTGCACCTTGCGCACGGCCTCGGCCATCACGAGCTTGTCCTTGGCCACCGCGTGCAGCTTGTGGTACTTGGGGTTCTGCTGCAGCCCCAGGTACTCACCCTGGAAGGGCTGGGGCAGGCTGGACGGGGTGGGGGGGGTGAGCTGCAGAGTCCCCCCCAGGCACCCACCCTCCCTGACGGCTCTGTGCATCCGTCTCCTGCCGTGCACCCGCCTCCTGCATGCACCCAACTGTCCCCATGCACCCAACTGTCCCCATGCACCCAACTGTCCCCGTGCACCCATTTCCCCCCCATGGACCCAACTGTCCCCATGCACCCAACTGTTGCCATGCACTCAACTGTCCCCATGCACCCATTTACCCCTTGTGCACCGACTTCCCCTCCGTGCACCCATTTTCCATCCCGTGCACCTTCCCCGCTGTGCACCCACTTCCTCCTCGTGCACCCATTTTCTCCCCATGCACCCACTTCCCCACCATGCACCCACCTCCCCCTGTGCCCTTGCTTCCCCCTGCGCCCCCCCGGCTGTCCCCAGCCCGGTGGGTGTCACCTCTTGGGGTACAGCGCCTTCTTGTCCTTGAAGAGCTCGCTGGCGCAGAGCTTGGCCTGCAGCAGGGCCTGACGCTGCGGCGTCAGCTGCTCCCGGTACTTCTTGCACTGCAGGGACGGGGGGGACATGATGCCATCGGGTGCCACCAAGTCCCCACCGCCCCTGCCACCCCCAGCACCCACCTTCCAGCGGTGGAAGATGTCCCGCAGCTCCTGGTTGGCCTTGGCCAGGAAGCCATAGGGCGCCGCGGGCCAGGTCCGGTCCATGACCGCCAGCGGCGGGAGGTTGTTTCGCAGCCCCAGCAGGAACCGCTGCACCTGGGCGGCACGGAGGCGTCGGGCACCGCGGAGGCATCGGGCATCGCGGAGGCGTCGGGCACCGCAGGGAGCCCCGGGCGCTGCGGGGAGCCCCGAGAGCTGCCGCGCGGCCCCGGTGCCCTGCGCTCACCAGTCGCCGGTAGATGAAGTTGGCCAGGCAGGCGCTGGCTCCGGAGCGGAAATACTTCTTGTAGGCCCTGCGGACCTGCGGCGGGAGCGGCCGTCGGCGGGGACAGTGGGGACGCGCACGGGCACCGGCGCGGAGGGAGGGCGGCCCCGGCCCGACAGCGTGGGCAGGGCGAGACAGAGCGCGACAGAGTGGAGGGACAGCAGGGCAGAGCGCGGCAGGACGGCGTGGGTGGCACCGTTACCTGGTGCCCTCGCCAGTAGGCGCCGATGGTGCTGGCGGCCCGATGGCGGCGGCGCTGGATCTTCAGCTCCCGCAGGAGCCTGCGGGACTGCGGAGGAAGGAGGAGCCCGGAGGAGCCCCGAGCGGGAGGGTCCCAGCCCCACCAGCACGGAGAGCGGGAGCAGCATTGGGAACACCAACATGGATAGGGAGAAACCCCAGGACACACAGGGAGGCCCAAGACAAACAGCGGGAACGCCGACGCTCACAGAGGGGAACACCAACACTCATAGTGGGGAAGTCCAACACTCATAGTGGGAATGGAGCAGAGGAGAAGAAAAGCAGGAGAGGAGGAAGGAAGGATGGAAGGAGCCGGGCCGGGCGGCACCGGAGCTCCGCGGGGCTGGCCCAGGGTCCCCACTCACCTTCCAGCCCCGCGCATAGGCCTGGAGGAGCAGCGCCGAGCGCCGCATCTGCTGGTAACGGTGCTGTTGCTGCGGGGGGAGAGAGGGGTGAGCGGGGACCCCTGCAACAGGGCACCCCACGGCATCCCGACATGCGGGGGCTCCCCACGGCAGCGGGACACCCCGCGCCTGGCCAGTGCCGCGGGCATGGGGCTGCAGGGGCGCAGACGAGCCCTCCCCGGGCGCGGGGGGCACCGGCCGTCGGAGGAGCCGGTGGCGGCGGGGCCCCCGTTACCGCGTGGCCGCGGAACCAGGCGGCGATGAGGATCTGGCTCTTGCGCATGAGCTGGAAGTGCTTGCGGCAGCGCCAGCCGCGCACGGCCGCCTGGATGAGCGTGGCCAGCTGGGCCACGCGCTCCTGCCGCCGCCGCTCCAGGTCGAAGAGCTGCCGAGAGCCGGGAATTGGGTACGGACTGGGGCCATGGCGGGGCTGCCCCTTCCTGGCCCCCCGGGCCGCCTCCGGACTCACGGTGCGTGGCGAGCGGATGAAGACCTTGCTGTGCCCGTACGCCAGCTCCTCTGGTGGCACCGGCAGCTCCGACAGCAGCGTCTCCACCCCGGCCCTGCACCGCAGCGGCAGGGATGCGGGGCCGTCAGTGCAGCCGGTGCCGTGAGGCCGGGCAGCAGCAGCTTGTGCGCGCCATGGCCCCCTGGGTACCTCCTCCCTCATGCACCTCCTTCCCCCATGCACTGCACCCCCTCGTGCCCCATGGCCCCCTGTGCACCGTGGCCACCCACGCACGTCCTTCCCCCATGCGCCGCGTCCCCTCGTGCCCCATGTCCCCTCTTGCCCCATGTCCCCTCATGCCCCATGTCCCCCATGCACCGTGTCCCCTCGTGCAGCCCCCCTCGCCACCGCACCTCTCGCCGCCCGCCCAGCGCGGCCACGTCTTGGCGCAGAGCATCTTGTAGCGCTCCAGGAAGGGCCCGTACTGCTGGCGGAAGGCATAGCCGGCGCGGCGCACGCGCACGTTCTCCAGCAGCCCCAGGTAGCGGATCTGCGCCAGCACCAGCTCCGGGGTGAACGCCATGGGCGCCTTGCTCTCGTTGGGCTTGATGCACCTGGGCGGGACGGCGGGCGCGGGCTGGCAGTGGACGCGGGCGCCGGGCGCCCACCGCGGCCCCACGGCTCCTACCTGATGTAGTTGGGGTTCTTGGAGTAGAGGTTGCGCATGAGCGTGGCCACCGACGCCTTGACCTGGGAGCCGGCCGTGGGCGGCAGCTTGAGCGAGGCCTTGAGGGGGTCGCCCTCAGGGAAGAGCCCGCGCAGCAGCGGGTGCCGCGCCGCCCACATGGCCTGCGACAGGTCGCGGAACAGCAGATCCGTGTTCTTCTCCACAAAGCCCGACACGTCGTAGGCGACCTGGGATGGATGGGGTGTCAGCGGGGCTGAGGGATGTCCCGCGTGTCCCCCGGCACATTCCCCACCTTCCCGGCGTAGTGGTGGATGCGGAAGCAGCGGGGCGGCAGGCTGGTGTCGTGCAGGCGTCGGGCGCTCTGCGTGTTGCGGCTCTCGTAGCGCCCGTGGCTGCCACACGCCTGGTCCAGCTTGCCCAGGAGGGTGTCAGCATTGACGGCGCCGGGGCGCAGACACTCCTCGTCCAGCATGGCCAGGATCCCGCGGGAGCCCTGTGGCGAGCGCTCCGTCGGCACCGCTGCTCCGCACCGGGACGCCCACGTGGATATGGACATGGATACGGGCAGCTCCGCGCGGGAGCACGAAGCCACTCACGTTCTCAATGAGGTCACAGATGATGCTGTTGTCAAAAAACTCCACCGGGCTCCACTGGATGCCCTGGGAGCAGAGAGGGGGTCAGAGCCGCGGCCGTGGGGCAGGAAGCGGCGCCGTCAGGAGCCCCCCGCCGCCTTCCTGCTATTGAGGCGCGGAAGGGCCACGCGCCGCAGCCGGCACCTCGCGCACGTATTCCTCCTGCTCCTCCTTGAGCGTGAGCAGGATGAAGACCTGCTGCAGCTTCTCGTTGCAGTAGTTGATGACGAACTGCTCGAAGCCGTTGTCCTGCGGTGGGACAGGATGGTCACGGCTGGTTAGAGCCTCATGGCGCTGTCCCCCGGCCCCGGTCCCCGCTCACCTGGAAGATCTCGAAGCCGTAGATGTCCAGGACGCCCATGACCTTCCTCTGCTGGCCCGGCTTCACCTGGATGCTGCCGTTGATGCGGGTCACCAGCCAGTCGAAGAGGCGGCTGTAGATGTTCTTGGCCAGTGCGTCCCGCACGTAGTAGCCCTGAGGTGCAGAGGACACGTGGGGCTGGGCCCGGCGGGGAGGGCGGTGGCAGAGGGCACATCCCGTCCCCATCCCCGTCCCCGCGCACCTGGGCCACGCTGAGGCTGGTGAGCACGGCCTCGTCGCGCGCCCGCACGGTGCGCGAGCAGAGCGCCCGCTCCAGCGCGCCGGGCTCCAGCTGCAGCAGCTCGCAGATCTCCTCCAGCTCTGCACGGACAGCAGCGGCGCTGGGGCCGGGTGGGGGCCAAGTGCAGCCCCTGCGCCGTCCCCATGTCCCCGTGTCCCCCACCTTGCGGCTCGGCGATGCTGCAGGCCTCCATGCCGCTGGCCTGGAAGCTGCCGCTGAGCTGCACGTTGCCCAGCTTGAGCACCACGGCCGTCACCTCCAGCAGCGCCGACACCTCGGCAGGCGAGAAGCCGATGACTCCCATGGCGTCCTGGGGACAGGGACTGGGTCAGATGGGATCAGGGAAGGACAGGACAGGATGAGGGCGGCAGTGGCCCCTGGCACCTGCACAGCGCGGAAGTTGGCCGCGTCGTCCACGCCGGGCAGGCTGCAGCTCTCGCGGTTGAGGTAGCCATAGTGGCGGCAGTCCTGGCGCAGCCGCAGCCGCTCTGGGGGGGGGGACGGGGGGGTACGGGGCTCAGCAGGGCCCCCTTGCCCCCCGGTCCCCCCCAGCCCTGGCACCTACTGAGCAGCTCGGCCGAGGCGCCCGCGAGCAGCTGGTAGAAGATGTGGAAGTTCCTCTCGCCCCGCGCATGCCGCACGACGCGCGATTTCTCCAGCAGGTCTGTGGGGACGGGGGTCAGCGCAGCGGCCGACCCGGGACCCCCCCGGAGCCCCCCCGGGCCGTGGGGGCGCTCACAGTTGCTGATGACGCCTCCCAGGGGCTCTCCCTTGAAGTCGAAGGCCACGTCCATGTACTTGCCCTGCGGAGGGGAGCGGGTCAGGGCAGCCCCGGCAGGGTCCGGCCCTGCTGCTCCCCCGCTGCCGCACTCACGAATCGGGAGGAATTGTCGTTGCGGACGGTCTTGGCATTGCCGAAGGCTGTGGGAGGAAGAGGAGGAGGATGACAAGGGAGCCGCCGCGGAGGGGTCTGGGGCAGCCGCGCGGATCCCCTGCCTCGGTGCTCACCCTCCAGCACGGGGTTGGATTGCAGCAGCTGCTCCTTCACCTTGGTCACCTCCTCGCCCTTGCCGCACACGGCCGCGACGTAGGACATCACCAGCTTGCTGGCCTCTGCGGGGAGGCCGTGTCAGCGCTGGGGGGGCCGCCCTGCCGCCCGCGGCCCGCCGGCCCCAGCGCTACCTGTCTTGCCAGAGCCGCTCTCGCCCGTGATGAGGATGCACTGGTCGCGGTCACGGTCACGCAGCGAGCGGTACGCGTCGTCCGCGATGGCGTAACTGCACCCGGGGGCGGAGAGGGGCTGGGGGGGGACGTGGAGACCCTGCGCGGCCCCCGCTGGGCCCCGCAGCCCCAGTGCCCCAGGGGGTGATTCCCCCCGCGCTCACATGTGGGGTTTCAGCGCAAAGAAGCTGCCATCGTGGTACTGCTGCACCGTCTCGGCGGTGTAGATGGGCAGCGGGCGGTAGGGGTTCACCGAGATCACCACGTCGCCGATGTAGGTCTGCCGCGGCGGTGGGGACGAGCCGGTACGCGCGGGGCCACAGCGAGCCAAGGCCACCCCCTGCATCCTCCGTTTCCCCACCCGAACCCCTCTTCATCCTCCGTCTCCCCATGCCCAACCCCTGCAGCTCCGTCCTCCCCATGTCGGTCCCAGGAGCCTTCCTCATGACCCCCATCCCACCCACTGCTTCCCCCCATCTCCCCATCCCAACCCCTCTACATCCCCCATTTCCCCTCCCACCCCAGGTGCCATCTCCATCCCCTGTGCCCTCGTGTCCCTGTCCCCAACCCCTATACCCCCATTCCTTGCACCCCTCACTCCCCCGCCACCCGCCCGGCCTGTGCCCTGGCCCCACTGCCCACGTAGATGTCCTCGTTCCGGAATCGCTCCTGCAGGGCACGGAGCAGCGACTCCTCCGTGAGCGGGTCCAGCAGCACCAGGTCTCCGACGGCGGCAGCATCCAGCCGCGAGGCCGACACGTCCATGGCTACGGGCGGCAGGAGGGAGCTGCAGCCGCAGCAAGGACACGGCTCTGCCCTTCGCCCCGGACGCCTGGGCCCTCAGCAGCCCCTTTCCCGCTGGTACAGGCCAGGATGCGAGTGCCAAGGCCAGCGTATGGGGCAGGGGAGACGGGGCCAGGACGCAGCCCAGAGCCAGGAGGACACAGCTGGGACTGTCCCCACTGCGGGAGCTGGTGGCTCTGGGACCGCAGGGTGCTCCCTTTGCCCACAGATGCCCGCAGGGCAGGGACAGTCCCGTTCGTTGGGGGGACCCTGGCGCCTGGGGGGGGCAGCAGAATGGCACTGTGGCAGGCGGGAAGCCCGGGGGCCGACCAGGAAGCCGGGACACCTGCAACCCTATTCTTGCAGCACGGATGGATCCAGGATCCGCTTCCTCCCTCCTTCCTGGTCGGGGGAGGCGGCGGGGGAGCCGGCCAGGGCGCTGCCGCCCCCGGGCGCTGCCACCCGCCACCCTCCCTCGGCTGCCTGGCACCGGGTGCCCGGGTACCCTCCGACCTTCACCCCGCTCCCGGTGCGGGGCTGTAAACCCGGCCCCGCCGGCCGCCGCCCGGGGAAAGGTCGGCACGAGCCGGCGCGGCCGCGGGACGGAGCGGGGCCGCCGGGCGCCCCCCGCCGCCCCGGGCGGCCGCGCGGAGCCCCCGCTCCGCCGCGGAGGGAGCAGCGGGGCGGGAGCCCCCGCGCAGCCCCGGGCCCCGCTCCCCTTCCCGCCGCCGCGCCCGGTGCTGGCGGCGCGGGCGCCCCCCGGGCCGGGGGCTCCGTTGCGTGGCCGGGCCGGGGTGTCGCGGGCAGAGCCGGGGGGGTGCAACGTGTCCGGCCTCGAGCGAGGGGCTCCGCCACTCACCTCCCTCGGCGGCGGCAGCTCCCGGAGTGGCTGCAGCTGGGGCTGCCCCGGAGCCTCGGCCCGGCCCAGCCCCACGGCCCGGCCCCACGCGGGGGGTGGGGGGCAGAAGGGCCCTCCCCCGGGCAAGGGCAGCCCCACGGAGGCCGCTCGCACACGGGGACACCGGGAGGGACCGGGGCGGGGATGGGGGATGCGGCGCCGCCGCCCGCCCCGTCGCGGGACCCCCCCGCCGCGGCGGGGAGCAGGAAGGAGCGGGTAGAGCTCCCGGGCAAACAAAGGCGCTTCCCGGCAGGAGCTTCCTCACGGGAACGGGGCAAGGTGCAGGGCGGGCACCTGCCTTCCCCCGCGGCGCTGCCACCTCCCGGGGGAGCCCGGTGGGTGCTGCCGCTGTCCCCATCCTGCCACCCGCTCCCCCTTGTCCCACAGGGCCCCGCACCCTGCAGCCCACAGCGGGCCGGATAAACGAGGCCTCCTCTATTACAAAATGCACTTTTATTACAAAAATAACATTCTTCAAGCCGTGTTAAGCAAGGCAGGCAGAGGAGTGGCAGCACGGGCAGCCAAGGCGGCAGGGCCGCACCGTCCCGGCCCGAGGAGGCCCCCCGGCCCCAGCAGGGACACGGAGAGGAGGAGGAGGCCGCCCTGGGTGGGAAGGCTGCAGGAGGCAGTTTTATTGCTAGGAAGTTGCATAGACAGGGGGGTCCCCTCCCCGCTTGTGCCGCCGTGGGGCCGAGGAGCCGCCCCTGCCCCAGCATGGGGAGGAGCAGATACAATCAGGGTCCCTGTGGGGACCGCGGGGGACGGGACCCACAAGCACAGGGCGCTCGGGGGCTCCACAGCTGCTTGGCTGGGGGCAGAGACCCCAGGAGCAGCCCCGGAGGGCACGAAACAGCACCAGGGCGGCCGGCACCCACAAGGGGTTCGGGCACCCACGAGGGTTTTGGGGGACCCCCCGGGTCTTCAGTCAGCGCTAGCACCAAGAGCGGCGGCTCCGGGCGCCCCAGGCCGTCCCGCTGAGCACGTAGGCGCTGCGCGGCCAGGTCCAAAGGTCCTCGCGTGCTCGTGTCATCACCCCTGTGCGGCACCCGCGCCCGAGATGCTCAATTACCTTCTGCACCCTGTGGGCAGCGACATTCCCACCGGAGCGGGGGCGCGCGGAGCCGGGCGGGCACCTCTGCTCACAGGAGGTGCCCGGGGGCCACAGCTGGGTCCCCTCCCGGCTCTGCAGTGGCCCAGCTCGAGATGGGAGCCCCGAGCAGCAGCTCTGCCCCAAGCAGCTGACCTCAATCCGTGTCCAGGTGATTGTGGGACAGGGAGAAACTCCCGGGATCCCTATCGAAGGGGTCATCATCCTCCTCCTCGTCGTCGTCCTCAAAGAGCTGCTCCTCAAGGAAGGCGCCGCCCAGGCCGTACTCCTGCTCGTGGACGGAGACCTCGTTCGGGGTGAGATGGGGGGCTCCCCCCACGAAGTCAGCAAACCTGGAAGCAGCCATGGAATGGCCCGTGGGGCCACGGAACGGCCCGTGGGGCCCGGATCCGTGCGCAGGGAGAACTTACCGCTTGGGAGACTGGATGCGGGAGACGGCGGCCCAGGCAGAGAAGTCGGGGCTGCTGCAGAAGCGCCGCAGCTCCTCGAGCGCCCGGCGCGTCTCCGCCTCGCCCTGCGCCCGGTACTCCTCCTCGGTAAGCAGGCGCGGGGGGCTCGGGCCCAGCCGGGCGCTCCGCACCCTCCTGCGGGCAGAGCAGCTCCGATCACCGCCCGCAGCCGGGCCGGGTCACCCGCGAGCGCTAGCGTGGGAGCGGTTTGTCCTTGTGGCCTCGGCGCCCGCTCCGAGGGGACTCCCGGGAGCCCAGGGCAGAGGGGATCCCAGCAGGAATTGCTGGTCCTGCCACTCGGGAGCGGCAGCCCTCACCCGTAGGCAGCCCAGGCCCAGCGCAGGGGGTAGTCCAGGTTCTTGCTGCAGACGGCGGCGACCACGACAGCCAGGGCCACAGGGCGGATCTGGATGCCCGAGTAGACGAGCAGCAGCCCCAGGAGCTGCAGGCTCCAGGAGAGCAGCGTGATGCTGCGCTCGTTCTCCAGCGGGCCGTAGCGGTAGCACACGCCGAAGCTCACGAGGCCCACGAGCAACAGGTAGCCTGTGGGAGCAGGGACGCTGCGTGGGGACACTCAGGCAGTGTCACCAGCCCTTCTGGGCAGCGCCAGGGCGGGATCTGGGGTCCCAAGGAGGGCAGGAAGCCCCGGCGGTTTCCCCGGCCCGGCCACGCTCACCCAGGAGGTACTGCCAGTAGGAGCTGCAGATCTCGCGGAGGTTCTTGAAGACCAGCTGGAGGAGGTAGAGGGAGAAGGACCAGCCTCCCACCAGCAGGAGGTAAACGGGGCTTTTCTAGGAAGGGAGATGGGAGAATCGGCACCCGCAGAATACTTCTCCCCACACACCAAGCCCGGCAAGGTTGTGTTCACCCTTGTGGGGGTGGAAGGGGCTGTTCCGCTGCGGTCCCTCACCTTGGGCATGGCCTTGGCCATCACGTAGATGAGGATGAGCAGCGAGGCCAGCAGGCCAACACTGATGCCAGCCGAGTAGAAGAAGAGCTGGCTCCTGCAGAGGTCACACACACACGTACGAGGGTCTTGTACAGCTCCCCAGGAGCCAAAGGGAGCCCCAACAGCCGGAGGCATCAGGAAGGCAGCCGGGAAGCCGGGGGGACAACGTTCCTCACCTGCTCAGCATGTCCCCGCAGAAGAACAGCAGGAGGCCCAGGAAGAAAACCAGGAAGAGCTTCGGATCAAACCCTGCAAAGGGAGCGAGTCCGGCTGAGACATCCCAGCGCGGCGCCCTGGGACCTCCCTTCCCACATTTTACACCCCTCTTTTTGCCCCTCTTTCCAGCAAAGGGCCGACCCCGCCGGCACTCGAGCTGCCCCCCATTCCCTTGCGCAGGGCCAGACCCGCGTTCCGGGACGCACATCGGAAGAGGACGACGCAGTACGTGGTGCCTGTCTCCAGCAGCTCCACCTTGAGGCAGGTTTTGTTGCTGTAGAGATCCACGTCGATGCGGGTGTCATTCAGCTTCTCCTTCAGGAAGGAGGAGAGGAAGTTCCACATGTTGAACTTCTCCAGCTCTTTGAGCTCCTCCTCGCTGTCCACCTGGATGACTCGGATCATCCTGCTGCTGTTGATCCGGATCTGGGAAGGGGAGGGAAGCCGTGGCTGCTGGAAAGGCAGGAGGTTCATCCCGCTACAGCCCGACAAGGGCTGCCCTCCTGCTCGCACCTGCATCCTGGTCCAGATGTCGTGCCACTGCGGGACCCGCGTGTTGGTGTAGCAGAAGCGGCGTGATGCCGACTGGTTGCACGTCCGGCCCTCCCAGAGTGAGAAAACTGCCTCCTTGGCATCTTTGCAGAGGAGAAGAAAGAGAATTTAGCAACACAAATAAAACACACAGTGATGATTCCTGCCCGCTTCAACACGAGTGACCTCCCACCAGCGCACAGCAGGCCCCTTCGCTTTGCAGTTCATTACAGCCCAGGAGAGAAAATGAAGTCCTTTTCCTTGGAATTTCCCTTCGAATGGATCTACTGGCCGCTTCCTTCCCGGCTGCCGGGACAAGCAGATTCCCCTGCCCTATTCCTCACTCCAGAGCCCAAAGGACGGAATCCAGGGCTGCCCCCGGCACCAGGGGAGGCTCCAGGACGCCCCGAGGCCCCCGCTCCCTCCCCAGGCCCCGCTGCGGCCCCAGCCCCTCCCGTCACGCGTGGCCGGAGGCATCACCGCTGCTCCTAGTGACGTAACGCGGCCGCCTCGTGACATTGCCGGCCCCCTCCCGCCCCTTCCCCGCGCACCCGCGGCCCCGAGCGGCGGCGGCAGCAGCAGGAGCAGCCCCAGAAGCCGCCAGCGCTGCCCGGCCGCCGCTTTCATGCCTCCCGCCATAGCCGCGGCGCCGACTTCCGCTTCCGCCACCCTCCCTAGCAACCGCTGGGCTGGGCCAGCGGGCAGCCAACGGGAGCACAGGGTCTGCGTGACGTCACGCGCGGCGCTGGCGCAAGGAGCCTATCGGGAGGGCGCTCTGGCCGCATGCGCGTGCGTTCCGCACGGCCCCGCCCACCGCCGTATTGATTGACTGCGTTCGCAGCCTATCAGAGCAACGCGGGCAGGAACCAGCCTTGATAACACCCCCGTAACCAAGGTGACGGGCGAGGTTTTCCCTCTACCCAACGGCCGGCGGCGCCCGTAGCAACCGCAAGGCCCGCCCCAGCAACGACTGCGACAGGCAGGTCGGTCAGCCTATCAGAGCGCGGAGCCGCTCCCGCCCCTCGCGCCTGATTGACAGGCGCCCCCACCTATCAGGAGGCCCCCACGCGTGTTGGCGCGGGGCCGCGGCACGCGTGGGCCGCGGAGCTGGCGGGGCCACGGCGCGCGGGGCCGGCAGTGGTTAAGGCCGGGGCCGCTGTCCCGGCGCGTCCACAGCCGCTTTGTGCCCGCGCCCACGCGGGGCCGCCCCGGCCCCCCGAGCACAAGGCGCTTTTCTTCGGCGCCCGCCGCGGCCCGCGGGGCGCCCGGGTCCTGCAGCAGGGCCGGGAGCTCCCCCAGGCCGGGGAAGGGCGGCTTGGGGGAGCGGCGCCTGCCGGACGCCTGGGCCCCTCGGGGTCTGGCGACGGGCTGGGCGTCCCCCCCGCCTCCCTCCGCGGTTCGTGGGCGGCGGAGCCGGGAAGCGGCGCGGCCGTGGGCGGAGGATGTGCGTCAGCCGGAGGCCCTGGGAACGGCCCCGCCGCGCCGGACGCCGGGGTCTGCGGGGCGGGGGAGGGGCTCCGCGTGGGCGGAGGGCGACGTCGAGGGGCCCTTCGGGGGAACCGGGGGTGCAGGAGGCCCGCGGCAGCCCTGGAGGGATGCGGGAGCCGGACAGCGCCCGGCCCGTTGGGGGCTCGGGCCGCGGGGCCCCTCCCGGGCCAGGCGGGAGCGGGGGCGGCTGGAGCTCTGCCAGGCGCCGGGGCCGGCGGTATAAATAGCGCCCGCGCCGCCGGGGCCGGAGACGGGGCGGGCGAGGGGACGGCAGCAGCGACCGCCGGACCCTCCCCGAGTCCCGCGACCCGCTTTGCTCCTCCGCTGTTCACTCTCGAGTCTAATGACGGCAGCGCTCCGGCGCGCTACCCCGACGCTGGCACCGGCGCGGCGCGGCCGGGGCTCGCGCCGGTGCCGGGATAACGGCGGAGCGGCCCCGGCGAGTCGTGTGCGGCGGCGACAACCGGGGAGGGGCGAGCGCGGCCCTCCCCGTGCGGCCCGGGCCGCGGCGAGGAGCGGGCAGTGGCCGCGGCGGGTCCCGCGCTCCCGTCCGCCGCGGGGTCCTGCCCGCTCCCCGGGCTCCCGCGCGCATCCCCCGGCCCCGTCCGCGCTGCCCGTGGCCCCCGGCCCCGCCGCCGGGGGGCGGGGGCGGTTCCCCGCGGCCCCCCCCCGCCGCGCCGCCCGCGCTGTGCTCGGCGGGGGCGGCAGCCGCGGGATCCGCCCCCGGGGCCTCCCACGCCGCGGCGCAGCCGGGGCCGCTGCTATTTCACGGTACCGCCCGTGTGGGCGGCGCGCAGAGCGGCGCGGCGCGGCGGAGCGAGCGCGCACGGCCCGGCCCGGCGCCCCCAGTCCCGGCGCGGAGCTGCCCATGCCCCGCCGCCCCCCTCGGGGCGCTCGGCCACGGCGTCCGTAGCGGCCGGACGCGGCTCCAGCCCGCGGTGAGCGACCGTGGCGCCGGGAGGGACCGGGGGACCGCGACGGGGCGGGGGGGGAGGCGAGAGGCTGGAGCGGGGGGGGGGATCCGCGATGGGGCGGGGGGATCCGCTGATGGACGGGACGGGGCGGGGAGATCCGCGGCCGGACGGGACCGCGACGGGGCAGGAACGACCGGAGACTGGACGGGATCAAGAGATTGGAGGGGAAAGGGAGGGGTGCACTGGGGCGGGGAGCCCCGGGACTGAACGGGATCGCGGCGTTGATGAAGGGGCAGGGGGAACCGGGGCCGGACGGGACCGAGGTGCTGTGGGGATCCCAGCGCTGCCGGACGCCGGCAGCAGAGGGGAGCCCGGGGCTCGACAGGAGCGGGACCCAGGGGGCGGAACGGACTCGGAGAGGGGGAGGGCGCCAGGACGGGGGGGTACCCGAGGGTGCTTCCTAGTGCCCTGCGTGTTGGTGACACGACGGGGCGCCCACAGGCGGCCATGGCCCTGCCGCGCACGCTGGGGGAGCTGCAGCTGTACCGGGTGCTGCAGCGCGCCAACCTGCTGGGCTACTACGAGACCTTCATCCAGCAAGGCGGCGACGACGTGCAGCAGCTGTGCGAGGCGGGCGAGGAGGAGTTCCTGGAGATCATGGCACTTGTGGGCATGGCCACCAAGCCGCTGCACGTGCGACGCCTGCAGAAGGCCCTGCGCGAGTGGGCCGCCAACCCGGGGCTCTTCAGCCAGCCGGTGCCCGCTGTGCCCGTCAGCAGCATCCCGCTCTTCAAGCTGGCTGAGCCTGGCAGCCGCAAGGCGCTGAGCAACGGCCGCGCCAGCCCCGGCGAGGCAGCGGGCAAGGCGGCCGCGGCGACACCACCAGCCCGCAGCCCCTCCGAGCCTGCCGAGAAGCTCTCGCCCTCCGCCATGCCGCCCTGGCCGAGCCCCGAGTCAGAGGGCGGCGGTGACGAGGAGCCGGCGGCCGCGCCGCTCTCGCCGGGGGGTAGTGGGGAGCAGGCGGGCGCTGAGGCGCTGGAGCCGGAGCTGGCGCGGATGGTGGCGGAGAGCGTGGAGCGGCTGCTGCAGAGCTGCCCGCGCGGCACCGGCGGCAGCGAGGAGCTGCGGGCACTGCTCAAGCTCAACAAGAAGCTGGCCAAGGCAGTGGGCCACATCTTCCACATGGACGACGGCGACCGGCAGAAGGAGGAGGAGATCCGCCGGCACAGCGCAATCTACGGCCGCGGCGAGACGCGTCGCCGCGACGGCAAGCCGCTCGGCCTGCATGAGGTGCGGTGTGGGGCGCGGGGTGCCGGACGCCTGGGCCCCCTGGCCCAGCCACCCACTCACCCCCCGCTGCCCCTGCAGCTGCTCATCAACGAGGCGGCTGCGCAGTTCTGCCTCCGCGACAACTCGCTGCTGCTGCGGCGCGTCGAGCTCTTCTCGCTGTCACGACAGGTCGCCCGCGAGAGCAGCTACCTGAGCTCGCTCCGGGGCGCCAGGTGAGGCGGCGCCGCGCGGCCCCGGCCCCCGCCGCTCCCCGACGGGGCGGCCGCCCCCGCGCGGCGCCGCAGTCGGCGCTGCCCGGGGGGAAGCGCGCGCGCGGCCGCCCCCGCGCCTGACGCAGCCGGTTCCCTGCGCAGGGCCCTGCCCGAGGACGGCGCCGCCCCCGCGGCCAAGCGGCTCAAGCAGGAGGTGGGTGCGGGGGGGACACGCGTGTGCATAGCGCGGGGAGGGGTCTGTGTGCGGGGGGGGGGCACGTGCGCGCCCCGCACGCGGGTCGCGGGCATGTGCAGAGCGCGGCGGGGAGCTGCGCACGCGGGGGCGTACGCGGGGTGGAAGGGGGGGCATGCGTGGGTGAAGGGGGGATGCGCAGGGATCACATCCGTGTGCGAAGCGCGGGTGGGGGGGGTTGCACGTGCACGCGGGGAGCGCGGGGGAGGCTGCGCACGTGCGGCCACTTGCGGGCGCGCGCCCACGCGTGGGCGGGCCGGGGGCCAGGCGGGGGCGGCGCGGGCCGCCCCGCTCAGGCCGCGCTGCGCAGACGGGCGAGCAGAGCCGCGCGGAGCCGGACGAGGACGCGGGCAGCCCCGGCGGGGAGAGCCTCGAGGGCCACGCGCACGGTGAGCGAGCGCGGCCGGGGCGCCGCGCAGGGAGCTGCGGGGCTGGCGGGGGTTGCCCCGTCGCCCACCGGCCGCCTCTGTCCGCAGCCTGTGCCCGGCTGACGCCGCCGCCCGGCGCGGGGGCCCCCGAGCTGCCGCTGCCGCCGCCGCCGCCCCCGCAGGGGCTCTGGAGCCGCCACCTCCTGCAGCAGACGCTCATGGACGAGGGGCTGCGCCTGGCGCGGCTCGTGTCGCACGAGCGGCTCGGGCGCCTCAGCCCCGCGCTGCCCGCGAAGCCACCGGCCGCGGGTGAGCGGGACCCGGCGCCCTGCGCGCGGCCGGGGCCGGGGGGGTCCGGTATGGGCATGGGGGGGTTGTGGTGCCCTGCACCCCGCCCTGACCCTGCTGCCCCCGCAGACCTGGAGGACGGGCTGGGGCTGCCCGAGCGGGGCCCCCCCGCGCCCCCAGAGCCGCCCCGCGGTGCCATCAAGGTGGAGCAGGAGACCAGCCGGCAGTGACGTCCCCGCCACCCCCACTAACGAAGCAATAAGGCGCTGGGGCAGGTGTCCGGGGGGGCCTGCGCCCGCCCCCGCCACCCCCGATACCTCAGCCGCGGCCTGCAGCAATCCCGGCACTCGTGCGGGGCCGGCACCGCGCCAGCGCCTCCGTTCTGGTACAGACCCCGGCCCCTCCGGCTCGGCCCCCGGCCCCCTGCACGTGAGCCGCCCACGATGCCACCGGTGCTGGCGTCAGCGCGGCCTCCCACGCGCGGCACCAGCCCGCAGGGCGCCTGCCGCCCCCGCGCAATGCCGCAGACACCCGCCGCTCGGCCTCGCGCGCTTCCGCCACTGCAAGTCCCCGCGCGCCGCGACGTTCGCACGCTGGCCCGTGGCACATCTGCGTGCGGCCCCTCTCGCGTGCACAGTGCGGCCCCGTGCGCGGCCCCCGTTGCACACCCCTCCGCATGCCCAGGCGCTTGGGCTGTGTGGGCAGCGCTGCCCCGTGCACCTTGGCCTGCGCCCCGGCTGCGTGCGCCCATCTTCCCACAGCAAATCCACATTTTGACCTGTGCCTGCATTCCGGCCCCGCGCACGCACTGCGGCACCTCCCTGTGCAGCTTGGCCTGCGTGCGCGCTCCAGCGCAGCAGCTCACCCTGCGTGCGCGTCGCGACACCTGCAGCACCCCTGTCCACGCTGCATGCAGACACGGCACCGTGCGCATCCCCCCGCGTAAGCGCGCGGCGCAGCGGCTGCGTGGTCCCATGTGCGCGCACCCGCAGTGAATCCATCCCACACCTTGGCGCGCTCAGCGGCGGTGCCTGTGGCTCTGGGGCGTGTGGGGTCCCTGCATGCGGCCCCCCCACCTTGGCCCAGCCATGGTGCGCGTGCACCCCCGTGGGGCCTCCCCAAACTCCCCCTTCTCCCTGAGCCGAGCCCCGGCCTCCCTGGACTGTGTGGTGTCTTTTTAGAGCATTAGCGACTCTTCCTTTGTAATGTGTACAGTAGATTATTTATTTTGTTATTTTGGAATAAAATTTTATTTTATGGCTTATCTCCCTGCCCCGCATCCCAGGCTCCCCGCTCCTCCGGCCGCCCCCGCCGGTGCCTGGCTGCCCCCCCTGCTCCACGGACGGGCTCAAAGTGCAGCCGAGAGGCGGGTTGGGGGGTGCCCCACGGTGCTGCCCACACACAGGGTCCCCTCCGGCCCCGGTGGCAGCACCGGGGGGCTCACGCCTGCCCTGGGCGCACGCTGTCGTCCCAGCGCCCCTCGGGCAGCCCCCAGCACGGGGGCCCGGCGCCAGTGTAGGCGCTGCGGGGCTGGGGGGCTGCGAAGGGGGGGCCCAGCGAGGAGCCCTCCAGAGGCATCTCCTGCAGGAACTGCTCCAGGTCGGCGCTGGGCGGCAGCTCCACGGCGGGCGACAGCCTTGGGGAGAGGGGAGAGGTGAGCCGGGCTGGGACCCCCGTGCCCTTCCCGCCCGACTCCTTCCGTCCTCACCAGCGCGGGGAGCCCTGCGGCGGCGGCTCCAGCAGCGGCGGGAACAGCCCCAGCTCGGGCATCTCCTCATCCTGTGGCTCCGGCGAGGGGCCAGGGGGCGGCAGGAACTGGCTGAAGCTCCTGCAGGGGCAGAAGGGCCTCGGCAAGGGGGGGATTTGCACGCCTGTGTGCACATGCCACTATGCATGTGTGTGCACTGCCACACATGCACGCATGCTCCACCATGCATGTCTGCACAGCTGCATGCGTGTGCATCCTCTGCCATGCATGTGTGCGCACTGCCACATGTGTGCACGCTAGACCATGCATGTATGCACAGCTGCATGTGTGCGCATGCTCCACTGTGCATGTGTGTGTACTGCTGCATGTGCACCCATGCTCCACCACGCATGTCTGCACAGCTGCATGTGTGCACATGGTCCACTGTGCACGTTTGTGCAATGCCGCGTGTGTGCGCATGCTCCACCATGCACCTGTGTGCACTGCCACGTCTGTGCATGCTCCACTATGCATGTGTGTGCACTGCCACATGTGTGCATGCTACACCATGCATGTCTGCACAGCTGCATGTGTGCGCACGCTCCACCGTTCATGTGTGCACTGCCGCATATGTGTGCATGCTCCACCATGCACGTGTGTGCACTGCTGCATGTGTGTGCATGCTCCACCATGCAGTGCGAGCACTGCCATGTGTGTGCTCATGCTCCACCATGCACATGTGAGCCCTGCCACATGCGTGTGCATACTCCGCTGTGCACTGCCACACGTGTGCATGCTCCACCGTGCATATTTGTGCATTGCTACATGTGTGCGCACGTTCCATGCATGTGTGTGCACTGCCACGTATGTGCTTGCACCATGGTGCACGCACCGTTGCGTGCGCCCGTGCTCCCCACCCGCGCGCCCCCGTGGCAGCTCTTACATGGGCAGGGACGGGTTGACGAAGGTGTCGGAGCAATGGGGCAGCGCGGGGTCCATGGCCAAGGGCGGCGGGAGCATCGAGGGGGGGCTGCCAGGGCGAGGAGGAGCACCTTGAGCCCCTGGTTGTCCCCTTCGCCCCCGTCCCTGCGTGCGGCCCGGCCCCCACCTGGCGAAGGAAGGCGGGAGGCCCTCGGACACCATCATGCTGCTCTCGCTGCCCGCGTATGCGGGGGGTCCGGCTTGGGGGCAGAAGGGCGCTGGGGGGCTGCAAGGGGGACACGGAGGGGTGAGCGCGGGCGGGGGGCGGCCCCCACACCCCCCCGGGCACCGGCTCACCAGAGGGGGCTGAGCACGGTCTGCAGGCTCTCGTGCGGCAGCTCGGCCCGCAGCGCCGGCAGCCCGAACATCTGCGGGGGGGTGGCCTCGGCGGGGGCCCCGGCGGCGCCCGGCGGCGGCTGCTCCCTGCGAAAGGCGGTGCCACTGTCAGCACGGGCACCGGGCGGGCACTGCCGTCGGCACCACCGCTGCGCACCCACCTCTCGCTTTCCACGGTCATCTTGATGGCGGTGGAGACGTAGCCGCGACCGTCCTTGCCCGTCTGCTCCTCTGCGCGGGGCGGGGAGCGCCGCGATGCACCGCGATGCACCGCGATGCGCCCGCGCGACCGCCTGGGCGAGGGCCCCAGCGCCCCGCTCCCCCCGCGCCCCGGCCCTGTGCTCACTGTTGTAGTGGCTGCCGAACGCCTGGTCCTTGGGGGTGCCGGGGTAGAGGTTGCGGAGCTGCCCCAGGTCGCGGATCCGGTCGCCCAGGGAGCGGATGGAGAGGTCCTTGGCCGAGAAGGGCTGGATATTCTCCACCTGGCTGGAGCCTGCGGGTGGCACGGGGGGGCACGGGTTGGCGTGGTGCAGCATGGCACAGCACGGCATGGCTCGGTGCAGCACCGCGGCAGCCTCCGCTCACCGTCCTGGCCCCGGATGACGTGGGCGATGGTGACCCCGCCAATCTCCGAGTCACTGAAGCGCAGCAGGAAGGTGCCGTCGGGCTCCGTGCTCAGCAGCTTGCAGACGTACTGCTTGCTGATGAAGCCCACGATGAGCCTGGAGGGACGCGCAGAGGGACAGGAGGGCAGTGGTAGGGCAGCGGGGTGGCACCTGGGCCCCCTGCTACAGCCCCCCGGCACCCACCTGTCAGACCAGTAGCTTTTGAGGCACCTCTTGGTGAGGTCGAGGACGCCGTCGAACCACTGCCAGAAGGTGAAGCCGCGGCCGGGCAGGATCTCCTGCAGGGAGGAGGAGGAGGAGGCAGGGAGGGACGTGAGGCTCTGGCGCTGTGCGGGGTCCCCTGGGCCGCCCGGCCACCCCCACCTTGTTGAACTGGGCCCAGGAGACGCTGCGGCTCTGGAAGTCCTCGGGGCTGGCGCTGTGGTCGTTGAAGATCTTCTGGGCCAGGAAGAAGTAGTGCTCCTTGAGGAGCCCCTTGGTGGTCTGCACCTCCGCCATGAACTTGAGGTTCAGCGTGTCGCACATCTTCTCCCAGGGCACCCGCTCGGCCACCACGAAGGGCACCCGGTCCTGGGGGATTGCCACGTCATGTCACCCACTCTGTGGCACCCAGTGCCCGGCCCGCGGGCTGGTGACACTCACGATCTCGGAGAAGGCATTGTCCCACAGCACTGTGGCCTTGGCGTTGTTGTCCTGGTTCCCGTGGACGATGACCACGATGGGCAGCGACAGCACCTGGGCAGCCAGCGGCGCCGCTCAGCCGGGCAGCCCCTGGGAGCATCGCGGCCCCCGCGGCACCGCGGGCGCTACCTGCAGCTGCACCGTGAGGTTGCTGAGCGCGAGCACCACCGTGGTGCTGAAGAGGACGGCGCATTTCTCCTCCGTCACCGACTCGGAGCCCTTGCGCTCGCAGCGCTTGATCTTCTTCAGCAGCTGGCGAGAGGCCGAGGCGGCGTCACAGTGGCCGTCCCATGTGCCACCCCGGTGCCCGCGGGCCCCCGGCGGCACTCACCACATTCTTGAAGTTGGCGCAGCAGGTCGCGCTCGTGGGGTTGGTCTCCAGGGCCACCACGTTGTGCATGATCTCCCCGGTGCTCTCACTGTGCGGAGGGGTCAGGGTGGCCTCGGTGCCCATGCCGGACCCCTAAGGCGCCCGCCTGTGCCATGGCTCACCTGAGCACGCTGCTGGCAGCGCTGAGCGCCAGCTCCCGTGCCTGCTTCTCGGTCACCATGTCGGCCCGCACCGCATAGGGCTTGGCCGGCGCCTGCAGCAGCCGCGGGCCCAGCAGGAAGCGGACGCTGGCCTGGAACTTGGTCTGCGTCTTCAGCACCTGCGGCGGCTGCTTCTCCACCAGGAAGGAGCTGCGGGGCAGGGGGTGAGCGTGGGCCGGCCCCGCGCGCTGCCCCCCGGCCCTGGCGCTTACCTCTTGACCAGGCTGCAGAGCACCTCGGCCAGGCGCTCCAGGAGCCGCGGCAGCAGCTCCGCGCCCAGCTCCCCGCCGGCTGCCAGCACCTGCTGCTGCAGCTGGAAATGCACCTCGGCCAGGGCCTCGCATCTGCCGGCAGCGGGGCTCAGTTGTCGGCCCTGTCCCTTGCCCTGTCCCCAGCCCCTGTCCCCGGCGCTCACCTCTTCTGCAGCGGCGCCAGGTTCTCCTCGAAGGCGGCCCCGTTTCCCGCCAGCTGCTGCTGCCGCTTCCAGATCTGGATCCTCTTCAGCACCTGCTGCTTGGCCACCTCCAGCTCCTTCACCGCCTCCAGCACCAGGGCCGGCAGCTCCTGCGGGGCCGCGGACGCTGAGGGCTCTGCGTGGTGCTGATCCGTCCCCCACCGTGTGCACCACGCTGGAGCGGTGGCCCCGCATGCCCCAACCCCATGTCCCCCCATCCCTGCATCCCCCAGCCCTGTGTCTCCCCCAGCCCCATGTCCCCCCTGTCCCTGCATGCCCCAGCTCCATGTGCCCCCCGGCCCTGTGTCCCCCCTGTCCCCGCATCCCCCAGCCCTGTGTCCCCCTCGACTCCACATCCCCCAGCCCTGTGTCCCCCCTGTCCTCACATCCCTCAGCCCCGTGTTCCCCCCAGCCCTGTGTCCCCCTTGTCCCCCTATCCTCCAGCCCCGTGTCCCCCCTGTCCCTGCATCCCCCAGCCCCGTGTGCCTCCCAGCCCCGCATCCCTCAGCCCCGTGTCCCCTCAGCCCTGTGTCCCCCCTGTCCCCACATCCCCCAACCCCGTGTCCCCCCCAGCCTCGTGTCTCCCCGGCCCCGCTCACGCTCTCCGGGAGCTTCCCCTCTGTCTTCAGCTGCGGATCCCGCAGGGCCAGCGGCAGGGTGGCTGCGCAGGAGGAAGGGGCAGTCTGTCGGCACCGGTGCTCCCTGGGCATTGGTGCGACCCCCCGGGATCCCCGGGGAGCCCCTGGGGATGCCCGGGGAGCCGCAGCGTGGTGCTCACCCCCGGCGCCGTCCCGCTCCCGCAGCGCCTGGATCTCACGGATCCGGTGCTGCAGCCGCTGCAGCCCCAGGCCGAACTTGAGCTCCTCCTGGCGCCGGTGGAAGCTGAGGGGCAGGTGCCGGTCCTGGGGCGGACACAGCGGGATGAGCGGAGGGGCCTGGCCGCGGTGCCCGTCCGGCCCCCCCGGTGGCCCCACACACCCTCTTGAGCACGGCGGCCTTCTCGCCCTCCAGGATGGCCCGGAGCACGGCCACAAGCCGCAGCGGGTCATGCCGGAACGTGCTCTGCGGGGGACAGCAGCGCTGGGGGGTCGGGTGCGCCACGGCCCCCAGTGCAGCCCAACCTGCCGCTTCCCCCCTTCAAACCCCCTCCAAACCCAGCATAGAAATAGGTTAAAACTAGGAATAATAATAAAAAAAGACTAAAGGAAAATGCATGTTTCTGCGGGTGGCTCCCTGCAACGTTCCTGGCTTTATACCTGGAGACGATGTTCTGGCTGCCTGCAGCCCGGACGGATTGACCCTGCACGCAGGATCAGGAATTTCCCAGCTAGCTCCCACCCGGACACTGCACTTCCCAAATTAGCCACTTCCCAAAATGGCAGCAGGGAGCCAGGCGCAGCCGGATGCCTCCGGGCTGCTTCCCGTGGCGGCTCTGCGGGCAGCGCCTCGCTCCGAAGCCGCCCGGCTGCTTCCCAGCCTCTTCCCGGCTCTTCCCGCCCCAGCCCGCTCCGCGCTGCACCAGCCCCTCCTGCAGTTACAGAGCAAACATCTGTGGAGCTTCTCAGAGGTCTCCAAGGAGGCAAGTGGCTCCGCGCCGGGACAGCCTGTTCCCGGAGCTGGCTCCCGCTGCGGACGTGGGTTACCCAGGAGCTGAGCCAGGCTCGGGGAGCCAGCACCGCTCGGCCCCTACATTAAGCGCTTCAGAGGCAGGAGAGAAAGGACAGGGCATAAATCTGCAGTCACAGAAGGAGGAAAAGAGACAGAGCAATTTGCAAAGACCTCGGTAACCAGAGCAGAGACGGGAGCAGCAGCGCAACGCGCCGGGAGGAAACGCAGCAGCGGAGGAAGCAGAAATCAAACAGCGGCAGAAAATGCGGAACATCTGGCGAGGCGGCCACAGGGACCGCCAACCTCCCTCCTCCTGCTGGCGCCCCGGGCGGGCGCTGAGGCCTTGCAAACTCGTGCCTGGGGGGCACTGCTGGCCCGGAGCAGGGCTGTGGCGAGGGGTTCGGCTCACTGCATCAGCTGCTTCCCACCGGTGTGGCCGGGATGAGCCGGGCACCGCTCCGTGCCAGCGGCAGCGCCAGCCCCATGGCCCCACACCTCAAGGCTGCTGACTTGCTGCAGGATCTGGCACTGCTGCCCGTCGCTGCCGGCGGCGCTCCGCAGCTTCTCCAGCATGGCCGAGAGCATCCCGCTGGCCATGCTGGTGCAGAAGGCGTCCGAGCCATGCAGGAACTCCCTGCGGGGAAGCAGGGCTGAGCCGGGGACCCGGCACCACACTGTGCACAAGCGTCCCCAAAGCCTGGGGAGCGGCAGCGCCGCTGTCCCATGGGGCTTGGCCTGGGCATTAATTGCCACGTGCACGACGGGTGCCGCAGAGGTGGGTGACGATGGGCACGGTGGTGCGGCGGGGACGGCGGCGCTCGCCCACTCACCAGGGCTGGTTCTCCAGCCAGTCGGCCAGGAGGCAGCGCAGGCTGCGGGGGAACTCGGCAAAGAGGCTGCCGAACTCCTCCGGCGGCAGCTGGGACACGATGCTCCAGAGGGACATGGCGGGGGGCGTCTGTCACCTGCAGGGAGGCCACCAGGAGGGCCGTGAGCTGCGCGGGGCCTCGGTGCCCCCTGCACTGAGCGCTGCCGCTCGGCCCAGCCGCGAGCCGCGTATCTGAGCCAGGAGCAAGAGGAACAGCAGGAAGCGCCGATCCCTATGGAGCAACATGGGGCCGCCCATGCCGCAACTCCAGGATCCCCCGCGTTCCCAGTCCGGCTGGGAGAGGTGGGAGGAAACATGCGGAGTCGGTGCCACCTGCCCCGCAGGAAAAACTCCCAGGAGCACCGGGAGCTGCCAGGAAGGTGAGAACCGGCCAGGACCCCTCCCGTGCTCTGCGGCCTCCGTCCACAGTGGCCGGTCCCACCTGGCCACAGGCCCCGTCTGGGCCCGGAGCCACCGTCCTGTCCCTGCGCGGGAGCAAGTGCAGGCGTCACAGGCCCCTCGGCAGCGATTTCCCGGAGCCGCGGCAGCCCGGGGAGGTGGAGCCGCCGCCATGCGAAGGGAAGGAAGCCAACGTCACTAGGGCAACGCTGCGGGGAGAGCAGAGCCGCGGCCCCCGCCCCGCCGCCCCTACCTCTGCTCAGCGCTGCGCAGCGGCCGCCCGCCGCGGCCCTGCCACGGGCATGTCCCAAAGCACCGTGAGCCCGCGCTGGGAGCGGCCCCCCCGCCGCCGCCTTCCGCTGCCGCTGCTCCGCGCTGCCGCTTCCTGCCCGTGGCCCCGGCGGCGGCCGTCGCCCGCCAAGACGGAGAAGCTGCCGCGACGGCGCGGCCGGGCGAAACCGCGCGAGGTTTCCGCGCTCCGTCGCAGCGTCAGTGGCGCGTGGCCACGTGGTGTTTGCTCGGGCCGTGGCCCGGCAGCAGGAAGCCTTGCAGGGACCACCGAGATGCCAGCACTGGGGCTGACCTGGGACCCGTGTCCCCACTCCAGGGCACATGTGGGTGCCAGAGGCCCACGGCGCCCTGGGCAGGGCACTGTGTTCCTTGCAGGCGCCTCCGCTGCAGCCACTGCCCCCTGCTCGCTTGTCCCCTGCAACACACCCAGGTGCTGGCTGGCTCCAGCCAAGGCTTCCACCCAGGCCCTGCACCGGGGAGCTTCTGCCCTAAATTCTGCCCCTAAATGCCCTGGAGGCACATCCATGCCAGGAGGAGCAGCAGCTCCGAACTGCAGGCGAGCTGTGATTCCCGCGGGAAACATCCAGCCATCCTGGCACACCGCGATGCATCCTGAGCCAGACCCCGAGGGATCTGCAATCCCCACAGGCAGAGCCCTGTGGTCACAGCCCGCCGTGCTGCACCTGGAGGCAGACCCCACGGGACCCACGATCCCTGTGGGAAGCACCTTGGCACGCCATGACACGACTGGAGCCAGACGCCAGGGGAACCGCGATGCCCGTGGGCAGTGGCCATCACGGCATGCCGTGCTGCATCCAGACGTCCCGCTGGGCACAGAATGCCTGTGTGAGGCCAGCCGTGCCACCGCGTCCCTGATGGGCATCTCCCGGTGCCGGGGCCGTCCCGGCGGCTGCTCGCACTGACTCTCGCACCCACCGCAGCTCGACAGCGCGCGGCCCCGGCGCCGCTAAAGGAGAGCAGGGTGGGCACGAGCGCTGCGACCCAGCGACAACTTCCCCTCGCCCCGGCGCGGCCCCGGCGCGGCCCGGCCGCGGCCGCCGCTTCCTCCTTCCCGGCTGGGCTCGGGCTACCCCGGCCGGGGCTACAAAACCGCCCCCCGGTGCCCCCCACCCCGGGGCCGCCCCGCGCAGAGCCCGGGCGGTGCCGGCGCTGTCCGCCCTGTCCTGCCCGGCGCGTCCCCGGGCCCGGCCCGCCCCGTCTCTCTCCCGTTACCTGTGGGGGCCCCCGCGGGGGGCGGCGGCGCGGGGCGGCCGGGGCCGGGCCGGGCTCCCCGCAGCGGCATCCGCGGCCGCCGCTCGCCAAGGCCAGGAAGGGGAGGAGACGACGGGCGGCTGCAAGCACCGCCCGCCCTCCCGGGACGGCCCGTTTGGACGGGACGGGCGGGACGGGACGCGACGCCCCGGCTCGGCCCGATCGCGCCCGCACTGTCCCGGGAGGGTCCCGCACTCGCCGGCCCGGACCCGCTCCGAGTCGCGGTTCGGGCAGGGCCCTCCCGGGGCTGCGGCGCGAGGGACACCGCTTTGGGACACGTCGCTGTAGGGATGCACGGTCCCTGGGGGGGGAGGGGGTAGGCGGCTTTGGCTGGGCGGGGAACGTCGCTTTGGAGACCGCTGCTCTCGGGGCGGGGGCGCGTTGTCCTGGGGGTGCGCGCTGCTTCGGGGGACACCTGGCTCAGGCGGCACCCTCCTTTGGGGTGCGCGTAGATTTGGGGGCGCACGCCGATGTAGGCGGCACATTGCTGTGGGGGGACACTTAGCCTTGGGGACAGCCTTCCTTGGGCGGGCAGGTCGCGCTGGGGGCGGCCCCGCGCGGGCTCGGTGTCCCTGGGCTGCAGGGCCGAACCGGGGCCGCCTGGGGGCGCTGCTGCCTCGGCGCTGGCACCGGCCCGCGGGCGGGGGGGCCGCAGCGAGCGGGACAGGGGCGGCCCCTGCTCCCTGCCGGGCCCCTCGGGGAGGGGGGTCCCTGCACCGCCGTGTCCCGGGGGGGGACGATCCGGCTCAGCCCCACTCCGGGGCGTGCATCCTGTCCCATGCCCCGGGGATCCATCAGCTCGGCTCGCCTGGTGCACCCTGCACATCCCGGTGCGGAGCTCCGCACACGCCGGTCTCGGTGCTCCAGGGGGCCCTGCCGAGCTCCTCCCGGGCCTTCCCCGGCCGGGGCGGCGGGGGAGCCGCGCGGCGCCCCCACAGGACCCCGGCCGGGTGCTGGGGGGCAGGAGGCGCAGGCGCCTCGCGCGGTCCCGTGACGGGGGAGGGGGGGGCGCGGGCGGCTCCTCGCCCGCCCCGGCCCCGCGCCTGCCACGTCTCCGCCGTGGCCCCGGCCGGGATTTCTGCACCGCAGGGCGGGAGTCTAAGGAGCCCCCGTCTCGTCCGCGGCGCTGCCGGGACTGCGCGCGCGGGGCACGGACCGGGCCCGGAGCAGGGGGGCCGGAGCGGGGGCAGTCGGCGCCGCGGTCCAGGTCCCGGCGTGGCGGGGCCCGGGTTGTCGCCCGGCCGGCCCAGGCGCGGGGTTTGCACAACCGCGGGGCCCGGCGCGGCCCGGTCTCCTGCCCAGCCTGCGGCCGGCGGCAGTGGCCGCTCGGGCCGCGGGCCGAGCTCCCGTACCCCGACGGCACTGCCTCCCCCCCCCGGGGGACAGCATGTGATGTCACTGCTGCAGCGGGTGACGTCACTCAGAGGGTGCAGACAGCTCCGACAGCGCAGCGCTGTCTCGGGCGCTCCCTGCCCGCGCTGCAGGGCGGCCCGGGCCTGCCGTCCGCCTGAGCCCCCAGACCCATCCCTGCCCCTTATCCCATGTCCCGCTCCTACGCTCCAGGCCCTCTCCCACCGCAGCCCCATCCCGTATCCCCGTCCCATCCCTATTCCCCGCCCCATTCCCTGCCACTCCGCATTCCTCATCCCCATCCCCTGCTCCGTCCCCCATTCCCACCTCCGGACCCTTGCCCCCATTCCCATCTCCTGCTCCCATTCCCAGCCCCTCCCGCAGGGTAGCGGAGGGGGGGGGGGGCCCGCAGCCCCCGCACGCGCATGCGCACCTTGCGAGCGCAGCGCACGACCCCCCCCACCTCCCCTCCCCCGCCGGCGGCGCGCGACGCCCCCCGCCTCCCGGCCCGGGCCCGGTGACGTCAACGGGCGGCGGCGCGCGCAGACCCCCCCCCCCGCCCGCCCCCGCGGCCGCCCCGTCCCGAGGGCGCCGCCGCCGCCGCCCAGGCCGCGAGGCGGAGGGGCCTCGCTCGCCGCCCGCCCCGGCCCTCCCCGCCCCTCCCCGCCCTCCGCGGATGTCGGTACGCGGGCCCGGGACGCACCGCCCCGCGGGCACCACGGCGTGAGGAGCCGCCGCCGCCGCCGCACCGCCGGCATGGGGCCGCCGCTGCCCCCCGCCGCCCGCCTGCTGCTGGGGCTGGCCCTGCTGGCCGCGCCCGCCGCCCGCGCGCTCGACGGTGAGGCCGCGCACCGGGGGATGCGGAAATGGGGGGGCGTGTTGGGGGGCGCAGCGGGGTGCCCCGGCTGCCGCCGTCCCGGCGCCGCGCTGCCCTCGGTGGCTTGCGGCGGACACCGGGGGAGGGGGGCGCCCCGGCGGGGGGTGTCGGGCGGCTGCTCCCGCTGCAAACTTTTCCCAGATTCCAGATTTTCTGCAGATGAAGCACAATGACCCCAACCCCCCTCTCCCCCCGGTGGATCGTTCCTCCCGTTAACTTAGATGCCCCACCGGGCCCGCCGCCGGTGCCTGCGGCCGCGGCGCGGAGCCGTCCGCGCTCCCGCTCTTGCGCAACGCGGCCGCTCCTCCGCTCGCCCCCGGCGCGGGCGGCGCTGCCGCAGCCTCCGCTCTCCGGCCCGGCCCCGGGCCCGGCCCGGCCCGGCAGCGAGCGGTGCCGCAGCCGGCGGTCCCGGTGACGCGGCCCCCGCAGCGGCGGGGATGGTGGGGGGCACCGGAGGCGGGCGGCTCTTTTTCCCTTTAAAAGCCCGGGAATGGGGCGAGGCAGTGGCCGGGGGCTCCGGAGGCTCGTCCGGCCCTGCTTGGGGGGAGCCGGTGAAGGCGGCGCTTGGCGTCGTGGCGGAGGCAGGAGTGGGAGGCCCGGGTGAGGCTGCCAACCCCCGTGACACCCCAGCCCCACGTTTGCTCTCGTCCCTGCGTCGCTGGTGGTGGCCATCCCGCGACGAGGACGGATGTGGCACTGGGGCCCCCCACGTCCCCTCTTTTGGCTCCCTGGGCTTGTGCGGCCCCTCGCCTTCGACACGTCCTCCCCTTCCTTCGCAGTGTGGCCGCGAGCCCGCCAGCCGTGGGGGCGGGAGGGATGGCATCCGCTGTTACATAAGCCGGGTTGCCTTTGGAAACGGGCTGCGGCGGTGTGCCGGAGGGAAGCGGCTCGGCCCGATCCCTGTGCAGTGCCGGCATGCGGCTCCCTAAATCCCACATGGCCCTGGGAGCTCCACGGGCACCTGGGGTATCCCGCCACAATCCTTGATGGATCTGTGATGGGGCCTTCGCCGGAGGCCGGGGCACTGCAGTGTCCAGAGGAGCACGAGGGTGATGCGGGCAGTGGCACGTTGGCCCTGGTGAGACTGTCTGGGGACATGTGGTGTCCACTAGATCGTGACATTGTGGCCACAGTGGGACTGCGGAGCTCGGCCGCTGGCAGCGCTGTGCAGCGCTCCGGGCGCGGGCTCCTTCCTGCTCCGGAGCTGGGTGCTGCATCGGCTCTGCTCCCTCACTCTGCCCTGCTGGGAGCTCTTAATCCCACTCTGGCTTCAGTGGCGGAAGAGATAGGAGACAAAGTCCAGCCGATGGGGTGGGTAGAAGAGCTTTTCGGTGGGACAAAGGGCGTCGGCGCCAGCTCCCGGCCCTGCTGCTGTGTCGGGCCTCCGTGGGGGAGGCTGCTGCTCTGCGCCGGGGTCCTGTGTGGCCCAAGGGTGCTGGTCGGCTCCGACCCTGCTCCCTGAGCCAGGCGAAGGCGCCTTCGTGGCCGTGGGATGAGGAGTGGGAGCACCTGGCCGGCTGCAGGGAGGAGCTGAGTCCGCCCTGTGCCCCAAAGCCTTGGCATGTGGAGTCGCCTCTTCCTGGAGAGCCGACTGCGCTTTTGCCTTGCTCCACTCTTTCTTACCTGCAGCTTGTCCCCGACCCCGTGTCCCTTGATCCTGGCGATGGCCTCCTGGCTGCTGGGGCGCTGGATCCAGGCCAGGCGGCTTGGATCCACGTGGATCTGGAGGCTCCTGTGGGCAGGACTCGCTTTGCACCTTCCTGGAGAGCAAGGGGACAGAGGGGCTGTAGTGTGGTGGCTCCAGCGGGGCAGGGGCTGTGGTCGTGCCCTGTTCCCTGTCCTGCCCACGGTCCCAACTCCCTTCCCCATCTGGGAATGGCGCAGGAGGCCCTGGGTGCTGCCATTCCTGCGACAGGAGAGCAGGAGCGCTCCGGTGAGGGGGGTTTCGCGCTGGGGCAGCCCTCGTGCTGCGGCTCTTGCAGCCGGAGGAGGATGAGCCTCGCCGCCCTGAGTGATTGGCAAGGTGTGGATGCGCGGAGCAGCCAAACTGTCTAGATTTAGCTTTGTGAGAGTGACTCACTCCCCAGGAACCTGGCAGGGAGAGGGGCTGGGAAGAGGAACACAGATGCTTTTTCACTTAGTCTTAGAGTCTTGCTCTGACGGGGGAGCGTCCCGAGGGACCCACGAGGTGTTGGGCCTCCTGCACTCAGGGATGCGGTGGCTCTTCCATCCCAGCTGGGCGCTTTGGCTCCTGAGCAGGAGCAGTTCCCTTGGGTGGGCGAGCAATGGCCAGTGCGGCCACCTGGATGCTCTGCACAGGTTTGTCTCCGGCAGGTCGCCGGAGTCGTCGATCTTGTGGAGCTTCTGCAGCGGCTGTTGGGAGCCACCTTGTTCTGGCAACTTGGCAGGAGGAAGAGGTGGACATGAGGCCTAAAGCTGGCGAGCAGAGACAAAATAAAGGGAAAAGCGACATGAATGAGCTCAACGCGTGCTCCGCAGGTGATCCATCCTGCTGGAGCACTGGCGGACGAGGCCCTGGGCTCCTTGGGAGCCCAAGAGATGCTTCCCAGGAGCGAAGGAGCTGGGACGGCCCCATGCACAGTCGGGGCCGGTTCTCCGAAGCTGCTGAGTTGGCGGAAGCAGCAACCGCGAGTGAAATGCCGCCTCATCGTGGCCACGAACTTCCTCTTGCAGCCTGCGGAGCGATTCCGGCTCCCCGCTCTGTGTCCCCCGGGGTCCCTGGCCCGCGTGGCCCCGTGCAGCACCCTGCCCGCGCGCCGAGGGCAGCGCGATGACGCCGCTTGTTTTGCCCGGCGGGTGGCGGGGCTTGGCGAGGGCGCCTGCCTGTGTAGGAGAGTTGTGTCTGAAGCCTGGCGGATGAGTCGGGATGCGTCCAGCCATTCCAGGCTGGGAAGTCGGCTCTGCGGAGAGCACGCGCGCTCCCGGGGCCGGCAAGGGGAGCTTGACTCAGCCCGGCTGCGCTGAATGCATCTCTCCCGCTTCCTTCCTGCGGGCTCTGCGCTCTGCCAAGCAGACAAGACGCTCGTTGTGCTTGGACCGGGGTTCATCCGCACGACCTCCTGCCGAGCGGCTCCTGGACTCGTGCCCTGCCGCGTCCTGCGTGGCGGAGGGGGCGCAGGTCCCCGCGGCGCCGCGCGCTCGGCCTTCACCCGACACCAAGGTGCTGCCGGACCTTGGCCCTGCCGTGGGGGACAGGGGCTTTTCCTCTCCCCCGTGTCTCGCAGGGCAGTGCAAGACCAACTCAGAGCTATTTACAGACTGGCCTCTGCTGTTGACTCAACTCCGCAGTCGCTTGTGTTTCGTGGACCTTGGCAGCTTGTCCTGCCAGCAGCAACAGCAAATATTTTCAGCATTTTCTAATGCAGCTCAAACTTCTTGTTTTCTTCATTCTGAGCCTCTTGTTTAAAGTGGGTCTGGATGGGCTCAGAGGGCTGTTTTGCTGGATCTTGCTCCCTTGTGGAGGGTTGCGCTCCCCAGCGCAACGTCCTCAGCCGTTTCTAGTGCTAAATATAGACCCACAACGTCCTTCCTTAGCCAAGGCAACCCAACGGGCTAAAGCTACCCCTGTGCAGATGCTTTGCAGGATTAAAGGCGGCCCAGGCGCTGCTTAATGCTGATCGGGGCCAAGGGATCGGCAACCAAAGTGCTGGCTGCAGCCGCGGCCGGGGGCAAGCAGCACTTCGGTCCCTTCCAAAACCCGTGGACTGAGGCGCCCAAATGTGAATCGCAGATGACTGAGAGCCTAATTGAGTTGAAAGTTGCATCTTTAATTGGGTGCGCTAATTAGCCGCTTGCAAGATGCTGTTTCTCCAGGCTGAGCCGTGGCGCCGCACGTGACGTGGGAGCGTGCGCTCTAACGGGCCCTGGCCGGCGTCTTTGTGCGCGGCAGCTCGGGGACCAGCGGGCTGCGGCGCGGTGACCCCGCGTGTGCTTAACCCGAGGGGTAGCCCGAGGGGATGCGGGAATAACCATTCCCGTGGAAATTTGCTGCGAGGCTGCGGCAAGGAGGGGAGGCTTCAGCAGTGCGGGGCGTCCTGCCGCTCCGCTGCGAGGCCCTGCCGGGCCCAATGTGGGTTTTCCATGGCCCGCCGGACGGGTTGGTGCTTTAATCTGCGTGAAGCCGTGGTGGCCTCGTCCCCGGGCTGCGCGTGGGGTGGCTCTTTGTTCGCAGCCAGCGCCGCGCGCCGGGGATGCGGCTCTTTGTGGCTGGCGCGCGGCCGAGCGCATCCCTGCCGCGCGCGGGGCCGGCCCGGTGCTCTGGAGGTGCTTGGCCTTCGCGGAGGTCGCCGAGCGCTTCCCGCAGTATCAGTCCACAGATGGGGAAGCAGATTAAAGGCTCTGGCCACGTGTGGGGCGAGCGGATCCCGCTGCGCATCCGCCCAGCTCCCACCTGCGCCTTTGCCCCCGTGCCGGCGCCGGCCGCATGCGGCACCTGCCCGGGGCAGCTCTGGGCTTGCGGTCACCAATTGCTTCCTCCTGCTGTCCCTCAGCGCCAGGCTGTGATATAGCGCCTTTTTTTCCCTTTCTTTTTTATTGTTTAGGAAAGGAAACAGTTGGTTTTAATACTTCCTACAGCGGCAGCCGCTGTAGGAAGCGGTGCGGAAGCGGCTGGACGCAGGAGGCACCAACACCTTCCTGCTCCGGGAATGCGGCGGTGTGCCGGAGCGATGGGCAAAGGCTCTTCCCCATTCCCTTGGGATTGCTCCAGACCCCCATGCAGATTTAGCATGTCCTGTGTCCCTCCATCCCCAAACGCTGCTGGAGCGGAGAGCTCCCGCTCCGCTGGAGTGCCGGGCTGTGTCCGCGCTCTCTCCGCCCGGACGCGCTTCCTCCGCGGCGAGCGGCTCCGCGGTCGGCCTGCACTTACTCACCCGCTTGGTTTTCTCCTCCACAGCTGTTAGGAGGCCTCCACTGCCCGCGAAACCCTCCCTCCGCCCAGCCCTGCGCTCCTCTGGCTTTCTAAAAGTCATAACGCTTCCTTCCCCGGAGCTCGGAAAAGGTAAAAACGGGCGAAGCGCCGTCCCCGACCTGCCCCCCGCCTTGGAGCGCCCGGCTGTCCCGGACGGGTGTTACTGGGTCGCGCAGCGGAGCCCTCTGAGATGCCCTGGGGGTCAGTAATATCTGGAAGGCAAAATCAGACCAGACAGAACTGCACGAGTTTCCTCTTTAATCATTTTTAGCAGTTATAGACAGATGGGATGCTTCACCGTGCCAAAGACTTTTTTTTCCCTCTTTACTTCTTAAAATGCAGCTAAACGTCTTTGTCCACTCGGGAGCCGTGTTAACCCTTGTGCAGAGCGGCTCTTCCCGGTGCATCGTGCATGCGCGTAACCAGCAAGGTCCATCCCGTGCATCGTCCCCCTGCTCGTCCCCCTTTCCTCCAGCATCCCAGATTTTGCCCAAGATCCGCATGGGGGATGGGAGCTGCTGGGGCTCCGCTGCTCCGTCCAGATTTCCCTGCTCCAGGGCCGACGTGCCGCACGGAGCCGGGCGTCCAGGCCGCGCGGGAGAGCGGAGCTGCTTCCCCACAGGACTGTCGGCTCGGGAATAAGAGTCCCTTTATGTGGGAATCGTTAGCGTGCGCCGAGCACGCTAATTATTCAGGATGAAAGTGACTTTTATTCCGGCGGAGTGGCCTCTCAAAGGGCCCTTTCTGCGTGCGCTCCACAATAGCCATTCTGCTGCGCTTCCCCCCCGACACAAAGTCCTTATTTGCAAAGCCAGCGAAATCGAGTGGACTCAGGAATTAAGGCCAGTGGTTTTGGCCAGGCTCCAGCCCCGGGGAGCCGCCGCGTGCGGTGCTCGGCCTGGCGGGATGCGGCGCAGCCGGCCCCGCGCCGCTGCTCTCCCGATGAAATGCCGATTAATCCATAAAGTGCAATTGCTTTATTGCACCGCGCTGGCCGTCCCTGGGGGCTGCGTTATCTGCTTTAGCCACAAGCCATAAATAACCGCTCGCGGCGCTGCCTGCGCGGGGCCTGGCGCTGCCAATACCCTGTTTTGTCCCTGGGCGGATAAGAGGGAAGAGCCCCCACCCCAGAGCTTGGCCTCGGCCGGGGGTCCCGGCTGGTCCCCTGGACCCCCCATCTCTTGGGGTGCTCGACCCGTCACAAAGGAGCCCCTTGCTCTGTGCTGGAAATGGTGACGTTTTTTTTTCCTCCTTTCTTCTTTCTTTTCTTGCCTTTTTTCCTGCTTTTTGCATTTGAATTGCAGATAAGCCTCAAGGAACAGGCGCGCTCGGTGCTCGCGGCTGCGTGCCCGGCGCCGGCTGTGCTTTGTGTGCTGCGGCCGATCCCCTTCCCTGCTGCGGCCCGGGAACGGTGGCTCTTCCTTCCCGCTCCCGCTTTTGCCCCCGTGGATCTTTGAAGCCCCGGCCGGGTTTGGGGGTTGCTCCGCGTGCTCCTCCCGGCTCCCTGCTCCGGTTTAAAGCGCAGATTTCTGCTTTCCTTTCTGCCGCCTTTGTGTGAAGGCCGCGGCGGTGATGGGGGGCTGCCAGGTGGGGGGAGCTTCCAGCTTTCCGTGTGCGCCTCAGCATTCCCGTCCCCCTGGGTCCCTCAGAAGTTGGAGGGATGCTCCAGGGGTGGAAGCAGCCCCTGGATTCGCTCCCTCCTGTGGGTGCAGGAGCCCCGCGTGGCGCTGGCATCCTCCTTCCGTGTCCCCCTGCCCCACGTATCCTCGGGTGTGGCTCTGCGATCCAACGGGATCGCTCCCGGGAGGCTCCGCGTCCCGTGCAGGAGCGGCCGCAAGATGCTGCATGGCCTGGGCAGCAGCGCCGGGAGATGCGTCCCCAAGGCCTTCTGCTCCGTGCGAATGTTCCTCTTGCGACGCCGGGCTTTCCTTCTCCAAATTGTCCTTTTTGTTTTGCTGTAGTTGTGTTTTTGTTTTTAACAAGGTTCGTGCTTCGTGATCCAGGCGCAACAGGCAGGCTTGAAAGGAAAGGGGAAAAAATAAAATAAAAAATAAAGTCAATATTGACTTGGCCGCTGGAAGGGCCCCTCCTCTGGGCGTCGGGGCTGCAGCGCTTGTGCCGGCAGCTCCGCATCGCTGCTGTGGGCAGCGAGTCTGGTTTGAATCTCCCAGGATGAGGGTCCAGATGGAGGAATTGCAAAAATGCATTTGAACTGCTGGGAGATCGCCTGCCCGCAGCCTCCCCACACGTGCTGCGCGCAACGGGGACTCTGAAATCGGGGTAGTGTTACTAGAAACGTTTCCGTGACGCCGTTGCGTGTCCCGGAGCCGAGGGACCCGTCCTGGGGCGGCCGCGGTGCTTCCGGGTGAGCGCCGGGGCTCTGAGATCCCAGAGGAGCCAGGGCTCCTGTGTGGCCTGGCTTGTCCCGTGGTGACCGTGGAGGAGCTCAGACCTTTGGAAGCAGAAAGCGAATAAATTGCCTTTTTTGTTTTTTTTTTTCTGAAAGTCTTGGGTGACGCATGGATGTTATAGGGGAGAATGTAGAGGAGAGGTGTTAGAAAAGGAAAGAGGCCTGATTTTTGTTTGGCTCCTCGGCCCATGTCGGGGTCCTGGACTGGTGCCCGTCCTGCGTGTGGGGCTCCGTGGGCTCTGGCTCCGTGTGTGCCGCACGTTCCCGCCGCGAGATGTGTCGGGAGGGCGCAGCTGGGGACGGAGACCCATGGGAATGTGGAGCTGGGTTACTTTTTTCCTCGCTTTCTTTCCTCCCCACCCCACAAAAAGTCTGTTCTGCAAATCCCGCTCCTTCCAGCCCGTATCTGTTGCCGATGCCGTTTCCTGCGTGCAGGGAAGGGTCGAGGACAGGACTGGCCAGAGCCCCAGGGCTCTGCGGGGACCTCAGGGATCCCCAGAGCTGCCACAGGTCCCAGCCCCTGCACCCAGGAGCGTCGGGAGGAGCTGGACCCGGCAGCTACCGGGAAGCGCCGGCTCCAGCTGGTGTGTCCGGGCAAAGCCGGAACGCCCCAAATATTGACCCTTGTCGGCCACAGCTCCCCCTTGGACTTTTGCTGCCCGCCCTGTGTCGCCACGAGCTCTTTGCTGACGGGCTCTGCTTGCTCCGCGCGTGCTGTGTACACACGCACTCGCATTTTTTAAAAGTTTGGAGCAGTCGCAGCCAGCTGTGAATTAGCCAAAAAAGAGCTTTCTTGAAGCGTCTGCCGTCTAGAAAAATGAATGTGGCAACGCAAAGCGGGAGGGAGCCGCCGTCTCGGCTCCTTTGCGGCTCGTGCGGCCCTTTGCAAAGGGCCGGGATGGGTGCTTGCGCCGGGCCCTGGCCTCGTCCGGCCACCGAGTGTTTTGACTGGTTCTTGTCAGGCTCGAGGTGGGTCTTGCGTTTCCCGACCCCCCGTTGGGTCCTGCAGAGATT
Organism: Tinamus guttatus; assembly: GCF_059628265.1. Lineage (NCBI taxonomy): Eukaryota > Metazoa > Chordata > Aves > Tinamiformes > Tinamidae > Tinamus > Tinamus guttatus. The sequence goes on from NW_028289601.1 coordinate 65,391, forward strand.
CCCGGGAGCCCTCAGTCCTTCTGCAGGGAGTTTGCACCAATCTCAGTCCCTGCCCCTGCCCTTGCTGCTTTAGTGGCACCAGTAGTGCGGTCGTGATGGTTCCAAAATTGTTGCTTTCTAACTTGCTCTCACTTGAATTTTCTTATTTTTTTTCCCTCTCTCTCTCTCTTTTTTTTTTCTTTTCTTCTTCTTTTTTTCTTTTTCTTTTTTTTTTTTTCTTTTTACTGTCTAGCATAGAAAATAAACTGCCTTGGGCTCCCAGGAGCTAATTCATCCAAGTTAAATGATCTTTAAAATCTGTTAGCGCATCATGGATCTCTCACAGTGTAATTAATGCTTCAGCTTAAATTTTCTCCTTTCCTTAGGGGCAAGGTTGATGGATCTGATGCTGGGCTAAAAACTTTTGCTGAGCCATTAAAAAGAAATCAAACTAAAAACAATTGAGTCCTCAATGTAAATTCTGTATTTTTTTTTAAAAGTAACATGTCTGTGGGAAGGAACTGATGTTGTTTATTATCATTATTTTATTTCTTTCGTCTAGCACCGAAGACATGTAGCCCCAAACAGTTTGCATGCAAAGATCAGATTACGTGCATATCTAAGGGCTGGCGCTGCGACGGGGAAAAGGATTGTCCCGATGGCTCGGATGAATCGCCTGACATATGTATGTATGACCTCCCTTCCTCGCGCTTCCCTTTGGCTTCATCTCCCTCGCTCTTCCGTTGCTCGCTCCTTACAGGGCCCCGCACAGCTCGGCTCCTGCCTCCCATTTGCCGTTCGCTCCCGGTGCGAGTCGCGGCGGGCTCGGCGTGGAGGCCGCTTGTGCAGGATGCTCAAACCGTCCACGTGTTTCTTCCCTTTGTCTCCCCAGCGTCCCTCGTGGCGAGGGACATGATCCATCGCAATGCAGCAGCCTCCTGTGACCTGCTATCACTCCATGCTTTATTTATTTTTTCTTCTCCCCATCAAAGTGTATTTGCACTGGAGAAGCCCTGACTCCCGAGGGAGCCTCCGCTCCTTTCTGTTGGGCATTCGAAGGGCGCTGCGGGCGCGGGTTTGGCGGCAGGGGAGGAGAAGGTCTCTGGGATCCTGGTGGGAGAGCCCGAGCGCTTCCCCCGGCGCTGCCTGGCTGGGGGGACACGTGGGGCTGGTGCTGATTTCATGCCGCAAGTGTCCGTGGGCTCCCTGCTGGCGTGTGCGGAGCGAACGGGAAGCGGTGCCGGGCCCCCGGGGACGTCCCGGGGACGATGCGGAGCGGCCGTGGGCCGTGGTCACGGGGCGCAGCGCGGCCTCGCTCGCCCGCCCGCGGGGCGATGCCCTCCAAGCTGCGGTCGCTTGGTGCCGATAGTGCCCGAGGTGCCTTTGGGAAGGCTGGTGCTGCTCGGCCCGTCCGTTAGCGAGGAGGAGGAGGAGGCTGGCGGGGCGAGCAGTCGCCCCGAGGCCGCAGCTGCTGCTTTGCGGCTCCAGCGACCGCGTGGGCTCGAGGGCAGCGCGTGCTCGGTGTAACGTGGCAGGTGCGAGCGGGGCGGCAGCTCCGCAGTGCCGGTAACCTCGCTCGATCAGGAGGCATCGGTGCCAAGCCTGGCCCTGGCACGGGGAGAGCCCCAGCCGATGCAGGGCGAGCTGCGCTCGCAGGACGGCACCAGGAATCGCTGCCTCAACGGCGCCGTGCCCGGATGCGGCAGTGGCGGCGGGGCATCCGAGCGGAGCGGCTCCGTGGAGGCCGTGTGCCCCTCGGTGCCGCCTGGGGTGACCTGGGCACCTTGTTGTCTCCGCAGGTCCCCAGAGCAAGGTGTCGCGATGCCAACCCAACGAGCACAACTGCCTGGGCACCGAGCTCTGCATCCCCATGAGCAAGCTCTGCAACGGGCTCCACGACTGCTTCGATGGCTCTGACGAGGGGCCGCACTGCCGCGGTAGGTGCCTGGGAGTCCCCGGGAGTGGCCGTGTCCCCAAGTGTCCCCCAGCCCCTTCCCTTCCGCAGCTGTGGCTGGAGCCTCCAGGCTCTTCCCTGTGTCCGGCTGCACAGGGTGAGTCCTCGTGTGCAGACCCGACTGTCATAGCAGCGCTTTGCGCCGGAGCGAAGCGTTCCTGGTGCACGTTCCCTCTTTAGGAGCTCCTAGCTTTGGATCCTGGCTTGGGTGGGAGATGCCAGCGGAGAGCCCCATTCCTGGCCTGTCCCTGGCTGCTGATCCCGCTGGGAACTGCTCCCGGCGCCGGATTAGTCGCTCAGAAATGGGTGTCCCGGCTTGACCCCGGAGCAGAGTCCCTGCTGGGGCGAGCGCTGTGCCCCAGCCAGACCCTTTCCTTGCTCCGGGGCAGGTGCCTCAGGCCGTTCCATTGCTGGAGCCTGAATCCGGGCTGGGGACGCCCCATCCAGGGTGTCCGCCCCTGCTCCACCGCTGGACCCAGCCCCTTCCCAGCTGGGCAGCGGCGCCGGCGGCCCCGTCGCTGCCGCAGGTTCAGACACGTTGCAGCCTTAAGCCCCGCCGGCGCCGCACGGATGCCAAGGGCTTGGTGCCGCGATGCCACCTCCCCGGGGAGGCATTTCCTTGCCCCCCGCCCCTGCCTGAGGCTCAGGGAGCCGGGCTGCTAATCCGGCTTGGAGCAGGATTATCCAGCCTCTAACGGCCCTAATCGTGCAAAGCACGAGGTGAGAAACATGTGCCCGCTGCTTAGCGTGCCTTGGCTCCCAGTGCCGCCTGCGTCCAGCAAAGACCCCCGTTGTGGGCGGATGGCAGCGGCACGGGGGGCTGAGCTGTGTTGGGAGGATCCTGGTGTGCCGGGATGCTCCGTGCCAGGATGCTCCGTGTGTCCCAAGTCCGTGGACGGGCGAGGGTGGCAGGAGCGTCCCGCGCATCCCGCGTCATCTGCGGCTCCGCGGGCGCCCCTCCAGCAGCAGCTCTGCTCGCCCTCCGCGGGCCGCCCTGGCCGGGCTGGGCAGCTGGGAGAAAATAAACCCCGACAAAACACCCCGAACAAAGGGCCCTTTGTGGGCGGCCGGCGGCGCTGGCAACAGTGCCGTGCGTCCCCGTGTCCCGCTGCAGCCGCCCTCCTGTTCGGGGTGCCCCTGCGTGGATGGACCACGTGCCCTCTTGTCCCCTTCACCCCAACGAGGCTGCTGCCAAACGACCTGAGTGGAGCCGCGGGCTGAGCAGGGGGGCACCGGGACATCGTCGTGCCCGGGCTGCCCTGCGGGGCTGTCGTGCGCCCCGGTGACGTGTCCCGCTTTGCCTCCCGTCTCTGCAGAGCAGCTCGCGAACTGCACGGCCCTGGGCTGCCAGCACCACTGCGTGCCCACGCTGAGCGGACCCGCCTGTTACTGCAACGGCTCCTTCCAGCTGGCCGAGGACCGCAGGAGCTGCAAGGGTGGGTGCGGGCACATGCAGCCCCCGAGGCCTCCTCTGCGGGGCGGGAGGCGGCGGATGGGCAGGGAATGGGGTGCTGCCCCCCTCGCTGGGCTTCCTCGCCCCATTGCACGGTACCAGCGAAGGAAGGAGGTGGCACAGGGGCCACGGCTGGGCTTGTCCCTGCGGCAAGGACGATCCTGGAATAGGAAAGGGCTCAGGAAGGAGTGATGGGATCGAAGCGGCGTCTCGAAGCGGGCGTTCCAGTGAGAGATTTCAGACCTTGTTCTTTCATTCGTGCGAGGAGAGGTGAGAGGGGACTTTACTGGCTCTTACGTGCACCTCTGGGGGTAAGAGCCTTCTGATGGAGGCAGCTCTTTCATCTAGTAGAAGAAAGAGCAGCATGAGCCAGAGCTTTGGAAGCTGAAGATTAGAGAAATTCACTCTAGAAATTTAGGGGCAGGTTTTCCAGAGTTGGGGAAGCAGCAGTGAATAATTAGGCCCTCAAATGGCTCAGCTGGGAGGATGGCATCTTCCTTCGCTTCCTTTCTGTGGGTGATGCTCTCCGCGTGTTGTGACACTGTCACCGTGGCCTCAGAGGGTCCCTGAACGTGCCCGGGAGCCCATCCTTCCTCGCAGCCCTGGGGAGCAGGGGTGCTCTTTGCTCCCTTGCGAGTCCCTTGAGGACAGAGGTGCTCGCAGGTGCAAGTCTCGTTTTCTTGCCGCCTTCCCCAGACTTTGATGAATGCACCATCTACGGGACCTGCAGCCAGACGTGCACCAACACGGAGGGTTCCTACACGTGCAGCTGTGTCGAGGGGTACCTCTTGCAGCCTGATAACAGATCCTGCAAGGCCAAAAACGGTGAGTTCCTGCGCTAGGCAAGTTGCTTCTGAGCAGCTCCAGGGCATGCAACCTGCCTGGGTCCCCCTGCCTCCCAGTTCTTAGTTTTAAGGCGGTCTTCCAAGCGCTGTCCTGGGGCACCATGTTGTCTTGGCAGGGTGTCCCCATGCTGTTTTGCTGAAGGAGGACTGGGCCAGGGGGCTCGTGAGGTATCGCGGCCACCAGCGTCAGCTCCTGTCGTGACCCTTCTGCTCCCTTCCCTCTCAGAGCCGGTGGATCGCCCACCCGTGCTGCTCATCGCCAACTCCCAGAACATCCTGGCCACCTACCTGAGCGGAGCCCCCGTGCCCAACATCACCCCCACCAGTGCCAAGCAGACCACGGCCATGGACTTCAACTATGTGGAAGACACCGTGTGCTGGGTCCACGTGGGAGACAGCGCCTCGCAGACCATCCTCAAGTGTGCCAAGATCCCCAACCTCAAGGGCTTCGTGGAAGAGCGCTCCATCAACATCTCCCTCAGCCTGCACCGTGAGTTCTGCTCCCGCAGAGCCGGTCCCAGTCCCATCTGTCCCTTTGTAGCGGGGCTGGTGGTGGCCGAGCAGGGCTGCCCTTCGGTGCGCGGTGGCTTCCCTCGGTGGTGGATGCCTTCAGCTCCAGCATGGCTGTTTCTGCCTTGTTCTAGTTTTAGCTTTCACCCTTCCTTTTCCACTCCTCATGTTATTTCTAGTTAGTCTTGTGGTTTCTCTGGGTGTGTTTGAGGAAACCGGTGCAGTGAAGAGCAGAGATAACACCTATGCAGCGGTGAGGGCGAGAGCTCTTGCTGGTGTTTTCCCCCTTGGGTTTAGCCCTTTGGCCCTCTTGTTGAAGCTGCCTTTGGTTCCCCACCGTCAGTAGTGAATCAAGAGCAAAATCCCACTAAAACAGGCCTCCCACCAGGGAACACCTGGTTTTGTCCCGTTCCTGCCTCCCTGGCTATAACGAGCGTGGTTACAGCACGGCCTCCAGTTTGGGCTCACTGGTCCCGGTTAAGCCCTTGGAAAGGGGATAGAAAGCTGCATCCCGGGGTTTTGGCGTGCTCCGGCTCGGGTGCTGGGATGGCACTAGGGGAAGCAGTGAGATCGGAGGGAAGCGCAAGGACCCTCCAGTGCGGAGTGGCTCGCGGCCGGCACGCGGCCCGCCGAGGGCGGGTGCCGCTCGGCTAATTTGAGCTCGCGCTGTGTATTTTTAGGGCAGTGTGTATTTATAGGGAGAGGCCTCGCCGCTCCTGGAGGCGATAGCCTGAAATTAGGCAGTGCAGGGCCGGGCTCCGCTTTGTTTTCCCCACTCAATGGCTTTGCATGTTCTCCCTTCCTGCTTTAAGGCGCCCTCAGGTTTAGCATGGGGCTGTCCGGCCTCGGTTCCCTCCCAGCCGCGGTTCTTGGGCCGGTGCTGCCTCCTCGGAGCGCTCGGCTCTGGGGTCCCCTTGTCCTGGGAAGCCCTGGGCAGGTCAGCAGGGAGGCTGGGGCTCCGGAGGTTGCTTTGACCAGGCGCACACGGTGCTTGGGAGATGGGACAGGACGAGGACCCAGAGCACCAGCTCGGACACCCGCAGGAGATCTTCTGCCTGGCGGGCTTTTTGGGGCAATTTTCTCAGCTGTTCTAGCTCCAGGAAGTTAATCTTTTGAGACGTGACCTTATAATTATGGTCAAGCGGGGAAGGGAGCTCGTAACAGCGCCGTGTTCAAGTCCAAACAAGAGAAGGAGCCTCGCGCGGCTGCGCTTCCTGATGCGTTGTGACAGCGCGGGGTGGGAAGGGCAGAATTCAGCTCCTCTGGGTTGGAAAGCGCCTGCCTGTGTCCTGGGATGGAGGAAACTGTCCCCTGTGAGGGGACAAGCCTCCCCACGCTGCTGGAGGTGCGTGCGAGACAGCTGCCCTCATCATCTCCGCTGGTTTTTCCATGACCTCCCAGCGCCAGGATGGAGCGGCCGGCCCTGGCTTCCCCGAGCGCGGCTCGGCTGTGGCTCCTGGTTGTCATTTGTGTCTGTCTGCGGTGCAGAAGGGCTGGGAACAGGGCTGCCCCCAGCCAGTTTGAGGGTTGTTTTTTCAGAAATGATCCTTGTGCCGTATCTGCTATTGCTGGGAATGGCCCTGGACCCTTGGGGCTCCCAACCTGCGGGGACAAGTGGTCAAAGAGCAAAGCTCATTCTTGGTGCAAACAGGCTTGGGAAATGGCTTCTGCAATCGTGGGTCCAGCACGGGGCCCTGGTGAGGAGATAACGTTGGTCCCGCTGCGGAGAGCCCTGCAAATCCCACTGGGATTTGTGCACCCTCCTGGCACTGATCTCCGGCCGGGTGCCCTGGTGCCGGCTGCTGACGGGCCTGGAGGTGGCATCTGATGGGGAAACACTGGAGCTCCAGGGCTGGACATCAGCAGCCTCCAGCTGTCACCAGCGGCTCTGGGACGGTGACATGCTGCAGCCCTGTCCCCCTTGCTGTGGTCCTTGTCCCTGGCCTTTCTGTCTCCTGCTGCAGGCTCTGCTGCTGGCAGAGCCCTGAGCTTGGGGACCTCCTGCTCTCCCAAGCCGTGGGTTTTGGTGCCACCAGGGGCTTGCTGCCCCGGTCCCTGTCCGGGCATCTTTGTGCATCAGCTGCCGCTATCCCCATCGCCCCGTGGGAGCGCTGAGCGCCAGCACGAGCTGTGAGGCCGAGCAGGAGCTTTTGCAACCATCAGGTCTGTCCTCCCCGGTGCTGCCTGCGTCAGGGCTGGGCCGTGACTCACTTGCCCGCGGGATGGGTTTGTCCTTCCTGCAAACGTGAAGCTGCAGAAAAGGGAAGTGGGGTCGTCTTTCCCCCTTTCCATTTTCTCTCTCTCTTCTTTCCCGTTTCCTCCGCTGCGGGTGAAAGTTCCCCTCCTGTTTCTAATCAGGCCCGTCCTGGCAGGCCCTGAGCGGCGGCTTGCGGTGGAGGACGGGAAGGGGAGCGCGCGCGGCGAGAGCGGCTCCCCCGCAGCCTGGGCGGCCCCACACTGCGCATGGGCCCCCTTTGCCCCAGGCCCCTTTGCCCCAGGCCCCTTTGCACGGGCCCTGGTGGCTCTTTCCAAGCCCAGCCACAACGGGTGCTGCTCGCCCGGACAGGGCCACCTTGCCGGGAGCTGCTCCAGGCCATCCCCATCCAGGGGCTCCTCTTGCAACGGCCTTCACGTGCATGCCGGGACAATGTTCGCATTTGTTTCGAGGATCCAAAGGATCTGGGAGCGAAGCAAACCCTGAGCAATCTGCTTTGGGGCTCTTAGGCCGCTCAAGCCTCTCGGCGCAGCAGGGCTGGCTCCGGAGGCCCCTCGTTAATGCTCGCTCTGTGCTCCGGCCGCGCGCTCCGCGGCTAGCGCTCGCCTCCGCATTCCTCGGGCACAAACTGTGCTCTGACGTCCTGGCCAAGGCGCGCGCGGATTATTTATTTGCACCGGGCCGGCCTCGGCTCTGGGCTTGCCTGCTGCGAGCGCAGGGCTCGGGCTGGCGCTCCGGTCCGCGGGACGGGCAGTCGAATTAGCGCTGCGGTTATCGCAGCAAAAACAAGACAGTTGGTGCCGGCGGGGAGGCTGCGGTGGGACGGGGCGCGCGCAGGAGCCTCCCGGCAGCCGCAGCCCGAAGCGGCCGCCGTGGAGGCTCGGCCGCGGGCAGCGCCGGGCAGCAGTGCTCTGCCTTCGCTATGGAAAATTACCCACGAGCGCGCGGCGGGAGCACCACGTTCCTCAAGGGGCCCTGCGGTGCTTCTCTCCCCGCCTGCTCTTCCCCCCGCTTCTTTTTTTTTCCCCTTTCTGGGACAACTCGTGACTGCTGTGCGCTCGCCGCGGTGGCTCTGCCGCTCTGGGGCTGGTTTTGCTGACCGCGGGTTTGTGCCAGCAGATTGCGGGTGTCCACGCGCTCAACCCTTTGCCCCGGGCTCTAGGTATCCAGATTTGTTTTCCTTCCTAAGACGGCGGCGTTCAGAAGGGCCTCAAGCACCTTCTCAAGGAGTGAGACCTCCTGTGGCCCCAGGAGTGGAGCATGGCTGGGGCCGGCACCTCACTCCGGGATGGGACCTACCAGGAGCCCTGGGAAAGACTGCAGAGTTTCCCTGATTTATTATTTCTTGCTTTAAGGTTTGTTCTTTCCCTGTTTTCTTTCATAAAACAAGCCCCCAGGAAGCAGTCTGGCGCACCGTGGCACGCAATGCCGAGTGCATTACAAACCTTCAACGACAGCAATCTGGCCATTATTAAAATCCCTTCCCAGGCAGCGTCCATGTAAACCAGCCCATCCAGGAGGCTGTTTGCCTGGATTCTGCTTCAGCCTCTGTGCACGTAATGACCTGCTCTGCTCCCAGCAAATAGAAACCTGGAGGGTTTGGGGCAAATTGATTTCGGGGAGATGCTGCTCTGCAGAGAAAATCAAGTGCGTTTCTTTCCCTGCTTTGCATGGAAAGCTATTTTCTTCCCTGCTGCCTCATTGTAGCCAAGAAAGAGGCTCCAACGTGAACTCACTTGGCAGCGGAGCAGGGTGATGGTAACTTCATCTGCTGATTCCTTTCTTTTTGTTTAACTGTTTGGCTGTTCTCATACCAGTGGCTCCTAAGAGCACAACACACGATTCTTCCTCCCCCTGCTTCATCTGCCACTGGGTCAAGGCTGGAGCGCTTGGTCGGAGCAGCGCTCGGCGGAGCCGATCGGCCCGTTAGCAAGGGCGCTGATGCACTCATGCACTGTTGTGCACGCTTGTGTGCGGCTGTGCACGCTTGTGCATGGTCGTGCACCATCATGCACCGTTGTGTGCGCTCGTGCACCGTTGTGCATGCTTGTGTGCGGCTGTGCATGCTTGTGCATGGTTGTGCACCATCATGCACACTCATGTGCTGTCATGCACCATTGTGCACACCTGTGCGTGGCTGTGCACGCCTGTGCATGGTCGGGCACCGTCATGCACACTTGTGTGCGGTTGCGCACGCTGATGAAGCCTCCCAGATGGCAGCAGGGAGCAGCCAACGTGCCCAACCCCTGGACTTGCTCTGTCTTCGCACCCTGTCCTTCCCAAGAGACCCCTTCCCGCTCACGGCTCCCTCGGCTCTCACCACCCTTTGAACGTGTCCGTCCCTTGTCCCTCCATCCAGGGAGAGGCCAGCCTGGGCCCTGCTGGGCTCCTGGCTGGGCCTCATTAAGGAAGAGCAATTAGCAGTTCCTTGGCCGTCCTCCACGCCGGGCTGGGGCCCTGGAGCAGCAGAGGGGGCTGAGGAAAGTGCCTGATCCCGGCAACCCCGAGGCTGGGACCCATCCGCAGTCGTCTGGGGCCACATCGGGCTCGTGCCTGCCCACCCTGACGCCTCTCTTGGGATGTGGCTGTGTGGCCCAGGGATGGAGGGACGGTCCCACTGCTCTCCGTGCGCAGGCACCCGCCATGGCAGCGCGGCCACCGCTCAGCGCCTTTAAAAGAGCCCGGTGCCGGGTGGCTCTGCTGGAATTTCCCTCTCGCGCTGGCCCCGCGCGCGGCTCCGCAGCGCCTGGACACGCGCCCGGCGGCCGCGCTCCACTGGGAGCGATGGGCTCGGGGCGCCCCAGCCACCCCCTGCTCTTGCCCCCACCTGAACAACTTGCGGGAGGATCTTCTCAAATCCCTTATTTATACATTTATTTACTAACATGGTTTGCTAAGGAAAGGGGGGAGTCTGAGATCGCAACTCCGTCTCCCCAGGACATTTCTGTTCCCGAAAACCAGCAGCCCGGTGGAAGGAGAAGACCACGCTAGACCCACCCTATTAGACATCAGAGAATCCACCCACGGCTGCTCACCCTCCAGGTGTGGGTCTGTAGGAAGCGGGTTCCCCTGTCCCTCTTGGAATAGCCTCAAATTTGGAATAAGCCGGCAGGGCCACAGTGTCCTTGGCCTGCAGGGCCCTCCCGGGCCGGCCTTCATCTCCGCTGCCCTGTTTGCACACTATTAATGCAGGAAAATTGTCCCCAGGAGCAATGTTTGTCCATGTGGCGCTTTGCTGCTACAGAGAGCGTCTTGTTCTCCGGGGGGGGGGAGCCTGTGTGTGCGGAGGGAAGCGGCCAAAATGCCTCCAGATTATGGTATTATGTAAATGCATCAAATGGATCATTCCGTATAAAAAAGAAAGTAGGAAAGCGATGTAGCTGGGAAGCCCTGGGGACTGCATTCCTGACAAACCTTCATTCCTGCTCGGGAGGCGGTTTCGAACTGAAACATTCGGCGGCTTCTCCAAGATTTTATGCCGCAGCCCCGGGTTTCCGCTGCCTCTTCCCATGGGCCGGCTGCTGCAGGGGGAGCCTGGCACCCCCAGGGGGATGCGTTGCCTCCAGCCTGGCCGCGCTGCGTCCCCGGGCATCAGCCCTGGGCATCTCCCGCTGTGACGGGGGGTCCGTCCCCTGCCACCCGCCCAGGTCCCTTCCCTGCTGGGGAGGAGCCGCTTTGGGAGCAAACTTTGGGTGCAGAGGCTGGGATTGACCGTATGCTTTTTTTTTTTTTTTTTTTTACTGGAAATCAAGGCTGCAGCGAGGGGGCTGCACACGTCCTGACCCCTTGCGAAACCAGCTGCTTTCGCGCTCATGTCGAAATCGGCCTTTTGGTCTGAGGGATGATTGCGCGTTTCCTTCCTCTTGGTGTCAGCGACAACTGATTTATTTGCGGACTCTGTTGCGAGCGGGGCCTTCGTGGGGAGCCAGAGGTGCTGGGTCAGCAGAGCCAGTTCCCCAAAGAGCCAGGGGCGCCTGGGGCGCAGCCTGAGCCCCTCTGAGCCGCGGGGGGACCTGCCAGTGGGGAGGAGGCTGTAGGTGATGCTCGGCCCCGCGAAGCCTCTGGCCAGCGCTCGTGCGGGGCTGCTGGCCCCACCGGGCTGGTTGCCTTCGTGCAGGAGAAGCCGCTCGAGCCGGCGGCTCCCTCCTCTCTGCCCTATCTCAAAGTTCATTTCCAAGCACTCCAGCAAATAAATAAATCAGCGCAAAACAGTCCTGCATGTTGCAATTGCGTGCAACACCCAGCGCTGGTTGAGCAAGGAGGAAGAGTCAGCTCCCAGCTGGGCGCTGACCAGGAGTGTTGGCTCCGGCCGGCGCCGCATCCGGGGCTGTTTCTTCCATGCAATCAGCTCCGCGGTTGCGCAGGGAAGAGCCTCCTGCTCTGCTTGCCTGGAGCGCGCGGGGCAGCCGGGCCAGGACACCCAGGGGTGCTCAGGGATGAGGACAGAGGGAGGAGAAGGCCACCGTGTTCAGCACTTTCCTTCCCCACAGTGGCATGGCGGGAGCCAAGGGATGTTTCTGCAAGTTAATGTTAGGGGTTAAAAACAGACCTTTGCTAAACGGGCTTTCCCTGAAAGTTCAAGAGGAAATCCAGGTTTAGCTGAGGCTATAAGAAAGAGCTGAAATTAATAATAATAATAATAATAATAATAATAATAATAATAATAATAATGAATGATTTCTGCAAAGGAGGGGGGGAGGGAGGGCGAGCAGGGAGAAAAGGAGCAATTTGAAAAACAAAAGCCTTTGAGGAGCGTAATGCTTTCCAGCTGCAAAAATACAGCCGGAGAAGAGCGAGCGCTTGCGTCACCTCCAGCTCCTGCGCCAGCTCTGTCCTGCCGGCTCCCACCTGGGCACGGCAGGACCACGGAGCGTCCCGACACGGAGCATCCCATGGGAGAGCCGTCAGGGAGCAGGAGCCTGTGGCTGCGGGGCCGGACGGGGCCTGGGGGAATGAAGTTGGTGGGAGGCTGCGCCCAGCGGGGAGGAAGGAAATGAGGGCTGCGCCGCGTCCCGGGGCATCCCGCGCGCTGCGACGGGGAGCCGGGGTGGGGAGGCAGCCGCAGGCAGGTGTCCCGCTCCGTGGCCGGCTCCCGTGGCTCCCGTGACTCTGAGTCAGCGGCGCCGCTGCCAGCCAAGCGCGCGGCTCCCGCTCGCGTCTCCCGCTTGTGGCTCGGGCGGGCTATGCGGGGCCAACAAGGACGGGGCCTCTCCAGCGAGCAGAGACTTCGGGAGCGAGGGAGGCCCTGGCCCTGGCGATCCCTGCGCTCGGGAGCCAAGCAGGACCACGTGTCCCTGCGGCGTCCCGGGTCACTGCAGCGCCCCTGGGATGCTGCAGCCCTCGTGCAGGCTCCTGCCCGGTTGAGGTCCCTGGTCCCGCTCGCAGCCTCCCCGGCACCACGAGCCCTCGTGGGGCCGGGCGCCCTCGGCTCAGCCGCTTCCATGCTAATTCCTTGGCTCTGACTGCTTCCACTTGTTTTTTATGGGGGATAAGTGAGGCCGGGTGATGGAACCTCGCCTTTCCGGAGGGCGGGAGGGGGCCCTTAGTCATCACTTGCAGCCTGTGGTCCCAGGACCGGGACACTGGCGCCAGTGGGACCCTCCCATCCCCAGGGCTTTGGGCCCGACCCAGATGCTTCCCCTAGGGACATGAGCACCCAGGGCAGAGTGGGGCAGGATGGGTCCATCCAAGACTTCCAGGCAGAGCAGAGCCTTCCCAGCCGAATTGGCCCGTGAGGTCCCCGGAGGTGGGAAGCGGTCAGAGACCTGGCACGCTCATGTCACGTGGACACGCGCTGGCTGCCCCCAACTAACCCCGCCTTGTCCCCTCCGCACGGCCCAGACGTGGAGCAGATGGCCATCGACTGGCTCACCGGTAATTTCTACTTCGTCGATGACATCGACGACCGCATCTTCGTCTGCAACAAGAACGGGGTCACCTGCGTCACCCTGCTGGACCTGGAGCTGTACAACCCTAAGGGCATCGCGCTGGACCCAGCCATGGGGTAAGGTGCTGCGGGGGCTCAGCCGGGTCCCCTGCCCGAGTGCCGCTCTGCGCCTTGCCCGTAGTCACTTGCCTGTAGTCTGAGCAACTCTGGAGACGCCAGCGCGTCTCGGTCCCAGCCTGTGCTCGTGCGTCCCCTGCCCGCTCCGCGCAGCTGCTCAGCGCTGGTGCGGGTGCCGCCGGGCTGGGGCGCAGCTGGGGCGGCCACGGGGATGCAGCTGCGCGCGGCTCCGCGGCACCGGCCCCAGCTGGGGGACCGGCCGCCCACCTGCCCCGGGCAGGGGAACCCGCCAGCCCCGTGACCTCGATTCGAGCCCAGCCAGCAGCAGCTGATGAACGTGGGGAGCTGCTGAGTCAGCGTGGCGCTCGCGGCTGCGCCGGTGCCGCCCGCGCACCGGAGCGCTCCGGCATCGCCACGCGGAGGGGCAGGCGCATGGGGCCTGCGGTGGGTGTGATGCCACGCGCGATCCGGTGTCTGCGTGTGATCCTAGTCCTGCCCGTGCTCCCGGGGGCGCTTCCAAGGTGACATCCTCCTCTGAGCCCCTGTGTTGCCCTTCTCGTGCAGCAAAGTCTTCTTCACGGACTACGGGCAGATCCCCAAGGTGGAGCGCTGTGACATGGATGGGCAGAACCGCACCAAGCTGGTGGACAGCAAGATTGTCTTCCCCCACGGCATCACCCTGGACCTGGTGAACCGGCTCGTGTACTGGGCGGACGCCTACCTGGATTACATCGAGGTGGTCGACTATGAGGGCAAGAACCGGCACACCATCATCCAGGGCATCCTGGTGAGCGGGGCCCTGGGGCTGCCGGGCCAGGGAGGACCTGAGCGCGCTTGTGGAGACCTTGGTGGCTGCTCCAGCGATTGCCGAGCCCCAATGGGCCCTGCGGGACCCGCGTGCCGAGGCCATCCCTGGCCTCCGGGGAAGGGAGGGAGCAGATTCCCGGGGCAGGAGCGGAGGCTCCGAAGCGGAGCTGGGGTTCCCGTGTCTCCTGAGCGCCCCGCGCGCGCGGTGCCTTCCAGATTGAGCACCTCTATGGGCTCACCGTGTTCGAGAACTACCTCTATGCCACCAACTCCGACAACGCCAACGCCCAGCAGAAAACCAGCGTCATCCGCGTCAACCGTTTCAACAGCACTGAGTACCAGGTGGTGACGCGGGTGGACAAGGGCGGAGCGCTGCACATCTACCACCAGCGGCGGCAGCCCACAGGTGGGCGCGCGGCGCCGTTTGCGCCGTCGTGTCACCCCATTGGTCCCCAACCGGCACCGGAGACCTGAAAATGCGGCTGCCCAGAGCCACCTTGGGAAGGGGGGCATCCGTTGGCACACGTGGCGGGTTCCCAAGTTGCCACCTTGCTGTCAGCCCTCCCTGGGAAGGGGGTTTGCATGCGATTCCTCTCCTGCAGGCAGCTGTGATGCTTTAATGGGCTGCGGGGAGCACCCCTCGACCCCCGCTATCTCCCTGTCCCTGTCTGTGAGATAAAAGTGACAGCTGTCCCCGAGGGCCGCGCGGCCCGTACGGCGTGATTGATGGGACGCGTCTCACTAAGGAGAGCGAGGGGAAAGCCGAGCAGATGCGGCAGCGTGAAATATTAATGGCTCCTTTCAAGGCGGCTGCTCCAGCTGCCCCGCTGCCGAAGCGCTCGTCCTCGCTCCAGGCCGTGGGGATTCCTGAGGAGCCGTGTGGCCGCGGCGCCCATCGCGCCCCATGTCCCTCCCTGCGCCTCCCCCGGCACCTTTCCTGCAGTTAATCAATTTGCATGATTTAAATCCTCTTAGTGCCGGCGCTTCGCTCGGCGTTTTCCAGAACACAAAACTAATCAGGAGATTTTCGAGCGGGGAAGGGGGGTGATGGAGGCAGCTGGCCGGGCGCTCGCTGCTCAGTGCCAGGCTGGGAGCGCTGCAGCATGCGGGGACATGGTGACATGTTGGGCCCCAGGCCTGGCTCCTGCTCCCGGTGCTGCCACCGAGCAGGCTGCGTCTGGAGCAGGTCCTTTCTGCTCTCTACCTCCGGTGCCTTGTGCTGGGCTCAGCCCCTTGCTGCTGACCGGGAAGGGGGACTGGGACACATCAGCCCAGGGATCAGCAGCTCCGGCCAGCGGCAGCCATGGGAATTTCCCCTGGGAAGGCTGCCCATGTGCGGCTCCGATTGCCAAACGCGCCCCTGAATCCGCCTGGGTCTCCATGTTGTTCCAGTGCGGAGCCATGCCTGTGAGCCGGATCAGTTCGGCAAGCCTGGTGGCTGCTCCGACATCTGCCTCCTTGGGAACAGCCACAAGACCCGCACGTGCCGCTGCAGGTCTGGCTTCAGCCTGGGCAGCGACGGCAAGTCCTGCAAAAGTGAGTCCCAGCCCCGGCGGCCGTCCCGGCCATGGGGCCAGCAGGGCTGCAAGATCCTCCCCACCTGGTTACCAACAGCCCTGTCCCTGGTGCCCCTGAGGATGTCCCAGCAGGGAGGTGGCACACGGGGCCCGTGGGACGTGCAGTCCGTGCAGGCGGGTGGCACAGGGCTGTGATGGCCCCGCGCTGCCCTCGTCCGGACGGTGGTGACGGCTCTGCCCTCGTCTCTGCAGAGCCGGAGCACGAGCTGTTCCTGGTGTATGGGAAGGGGCGTCCCGGCATCATCCGCGGCATGGACATGGGGGCCAAGGTGCCTGATGAGCACATGATCCCTATCGAGAACCTCATGAACCCCCGTGCGCTGGACTTCCATGCTGAGACCGGCTTCATCTACTTCGCTGACACCACCAGCTACCTCATTGGGCGCCAGAAGATCGACGGCACCGAGCGCGAAACCATCCTGAAAGATGGTGGGTGGCCGGGAGCGTCTCTTCTCCCGCAGTTCTCGTGGCTGCACTGTGCGTCCCGCTGCTCGTGCGCCTCTGCCGTGGTGGTTAACGCATGTCCCGGCCTCTCCCCAAGGCATCCACAATGTGGAGGGCATCGCTGTGGACTGGATGGGCAACAACCTGTACTGGACCGATGATGGCCCCAAAAAGACCATCAGCGTGGCCCGGCTGGAGAAGGCCGCCCAGACGCGGAAGACGCTGATAGAAGGGAAGATGACCCACCCACGGGCCATCGTGGTGGATCCCCTCAACGGGTGAGTGGTGCCGAGCTCCTGCGCTCAGGTCTGCGACTGCAGCTCCCGTGTCCTGGGCTGCGACGGTGTCCCTGGGATTCGGGGACCTGTGGGAGGTTCTTCCTTTGCCTCTTGCTGGGTGACAGGGAAATTTTGGTCTCAAAATATCCGGGTGTGAGGGGAAATGGGGACAGAGCCCCGTTGCTCCTTACATAAGTGCTGGGCTGGACTCAGAGCCCAGATTTCCTGGGCCCTGACTGCGTAGCATCTCCCGCAGGTGGATGTACTGGACGGACTGGGAGGAGGATCCCAAGGACAGCAAGAGAGGCAAGATCGAGAGGGCCTGGATGGATGGTTCCAACCGCAACATATTCATCACCTCCAAGACTGTCCTGTGGCCCAACGGGCTGAGCCTGGACATCCCGGCCAAGATCCTCTACTGGGTGGATGCTTTCTACGACCGCATCGAAATGGTCTACCTGAACGGCACAGAGCGGAAGGCGAGTGGAGGCTCCACTTGGAGACCCCACAGGGCCTCGTTGGGCTGCGGTCCCGCAGGACGGGTCCGGCTGCGTCCCACGCTCCGTCCCAATGCATCCCTGCGGCCGCCCTGGTAACGAGGGCCTCTCTGCGCCCCGCAGATCGTGTACGAGGGTCCGGAGCTGAATCACGCCTTCGGGCTGTGCCACTACAGCAGCTTCCTCTTCTGGACCGAGTACCGCAGCGGCAGCATCTACCGCCTGGACCAGAGCTCCAAGGTGGTGAGCCTGCTGCGCAATGAGCGCCCGCCCATCTTCGAGATCCGCATGTACGACGCACAGCAGCAGCAAGGTCTGGCCGCCCTCCGTCCCGCTCCTCCCCGTCCCCCTGCGCCAGGGGGGTCCCCAGGGGGCTGATGTCCCCCCTTCCTGCCCCGTGTCCGCAGTGGGCTCCAACAAGTGCCGCGTGAACAATGGGGGCTGCAGCAGCCTGTGCCTGGCCACTCCCCGGGGCCGGCAGTGCGCCTGCGCCGAGGACCAGATCCTGGGGTCCGACACGGTCACCTGCCAGGGTAGGCAGCGGCCTCGGGGTGTCCGTGTCCAAGTTCCTCGTGGAGCAGTGGGGGCCGCGGGACTGTCCTCGAGCTGCCCCCGTCCTGCCCCAGCCGCTCAGTTACAGCCTTCCCCTCTCCCGCTTCCCATTGCAGCCAACCCATCCTACATCCCACCGCCGCAGTGCCAGCCCGGCGAGTTCGCCTGCAAGAACAACCGCTGCATCCAGGAGCGCTGGAAGTGTGACGGCGACAACGACTGCCTGGACAACAGCGACGAGGCCCCCGAGCTCTGCCGTGTGTAGCAGCCCCGCACAGCGCGGGGGGGCAGCCCGCGTCGGGGTCCCCGCTCGGCCGAGGAACGCGGCATCGTGCATGGGGTCCCATGGTGGCAGCGAGGGAGGAGGAGGAGGGAGGATGGAGCGTAGGGAGCTGCTCCCCGCTTCGACCTGCAGCTTCTGCCCCTTTTGCTGGGGTTTCGGTGGCAGGGGGAGCATTGGGGAGGGCAGGCGGGAGGAAGGCTCTGAGAATGAGGTGTCTTCCTCGCAGACCAGCACACCTGCCCCTCCGACCGCTTCAAGTGCAAGAACAACCGCTGCATCCCCAATCGCTGGCTCTGCGACGGCGACAACGACTGTGGCAACAACGAGGACGAGTCCAACTCCACGTGCTCCGGTGAGGAGCTGCCAGGGGCGCAGGGGGGCTTCATCTCCCCTGCCCACGCTGCGAGCGGAGCTTCGGCGCCCGGGGGCGTCCTGCTCGCCAGGCACCAGCTGCCCTCCCTGCAGCCAGGCTGGCCATGGGCTTTTCTCGCCATGGCCTGTCCTTAGAGCTCTTTCTGCCCTCCCGGTGCAGCCCGGACCTGCTCCCCCAACCAGTTCTCGTGCGCCAGCGGGCGCTGCATCCCCGTCTCCTGGACGTGCGACTTGGACGACGACTGCGGCGACCGCTCCGACGAGTCCGCGTCCTGCGGTGAGCGGGGCGGGCGACACGGCTGGGCGAGCGGCCCCCGCGGCGCCTGGCCTGCGCTCACCAGGCTCTGCCCCCCTGCAGCCTACCCGACCTGCTTCCCCCTGACCCAGTTCACCTGCAACAACGGCCGCTGCATCAACATCAACTGGCGATGCGACAACGGTGAGGCCCCGCCGCCGCTCCGCGTGCCGGGGGGAGCCGGCAGGTCCCACGAGTGCAGGGTTGGGTCCCGGGGAGAGGGTCTTCCCCATGGCAGCTCTGGTTCCTCCCAGGTTTATTTGGGGGCTTCTTAAGAACTCTGCATCGTTATGTTTTAATTAGTGGCTTCAGAGGTGCAGCGTGCTCGGAGCTGGTGCAGGGGAGGCGAGCAGGGCGCTGTGGGTGCCAGCTTCTACCCGGGCTCCCGATGAGCCCCCGGCCTCCTCTTCCCACTGCTGCAGAGGGTTGGGTGTTTTCTGGGGCATCCGCAAGCTCTGGCGGCCAGAAAAGCCCCGTGCTGCTACCGCTGCCTTGGTGCCGGGTACCTGCGTGCACAAGCGCCATGGGCCACCGTGGACAGAGCCTGCAGGTCCCCAAGCCAGAGCTGCCCTGGCCCCGACCGCTGCTTCCCATCGCCCCGGGGCACCTGCCTGCCCCAACACTGCTCTGTGTCCATGTGTCCTTTCCATGTCGGCGTCCTCGTGCCTGTGTCCGCTGTCCTCGTGCCGCTCTGTGCTGTGCTGTGTGTCCGTCACCGTGCCCACGCTCCTGTCTTGGTTGGTTCTGTGTTTCAGAAAAAGATTGTGGGGATGGCTCTGACGAAAAGAACTGTCCAAAGCCTACCGGTTAGTGCATAGATCACCATGCACCAGGCCCGGTGCACCCGGGGGCTGCCGCCTGCCCCGTTGCGCGCGTGCGCGCAGCCCCGCTCCGGCCGAGCCCGCAGGGGAGCCGGGCTCCCTGCGCGCTCCGGAGCCACGGGAGCAGGGCCGGCCCAGGGGCCGGGGCGCCGCGCGCCCTCCCGCCCCGGTACATGAGTGATCTATGCGGTTTCTGTGTTTCATTTCTCTGTGCGCTGCTGGGGGCCGGGGCAGGTGCCTGGCGGGGGGCCGCCGGGCTTGGCGCCGCGGTCCTGACGGATCCCTGCTTATCCCGGCTGGGGGGGGACGCTGCCTGCACGCGCTGGCGCTGTCCCTGACCCCATCCCGCTGCCGTTCCCCCCCACCAGACAACGACTGCGGCGACAACAGTGACGAGGCCGGTTGCAGCCACTCGTGCTCCAGCAACCAGTTCAAGTGCAACAGCGGGCGCTGCATCCCCGTGCACTGGACATGCGACGGCGACAACGACTGCGGCGACTACAGCGACGAGACCCACGCCAACTGCACCAACCAGGGTGAGCGGCTGCGCACAGCCGCAGCCTGGCGCCAGCCGGGCGATGACACGGCTCATGCAGCGTGTCCCCCCCGGCAGCCACGCGCCCGCCCGGAGGCTGCCACACAGACGAGTTCCAGTGCCGCCTGGACGGGCTCTGCATCCCCATGCGCTGGCGCTGCGATGGCGACACCGACTGCATGGACTCCAGCGACGAGAAGAACTGCGAGGGCGTGACCCACGTCTGCGACCCCAACGTCAAGTTCGGCTGCAAGGATTCAGGTGACAGCGGAGCGGGGAAACGCAGGGCCGCTCCGTCCGCTTCGTGGAGTCGGGCTGCAGAGAGGGAGGAGTGCGGGGCCCTGCCAATCCCCAGGGTGACATGGCCCAAGATCTGGGTTGCAGGAAACAGTCTGGAACGAGAATTTAGGAGAAATTTTAGATTTGAAAACAAGCGTTTTTAACTGGGGACAAAATAAAGTCCCCTGCGCTAGCACCAGCTCCGAGGGCAGAGGGAACTCGCGAAGGACCTAACGTTTTTTGGTGTCTGATTTGTGCCAGCCCGCTGCATCAGCAAGGCCTGGGTCTGCGATGGGGACAGCGACTGTGAGGACAACTCGGACGAGGAGAACTGCGAGTCGCTGGTGTGCAAGCCGCCGTCCCACACGTGCGCCAACACCACCTCCATCTGTCTGCCGCCCGAGAAGCTCTGCGACGGCACCGACGACTGCGGCGACGGCTCCGATGAGGGCGAGCTCTGCGGTGAGCGCTGCACTGGGGCTGGCGCCGGCCCCGCGGGCAGAGCCGGCCGGAGCGGGGCCGCTGACGCCTGCGCGGCTCCGCTCCGCAGACCAGTGCTCCTTGAACAATGGCGGCTGCAGCCACAACTGCACCGTGGCCCCCGGTGAGGGCATCGTGTGCTCCTGCCCGCTGGGCATGGAGCTGGGCTCCGACAACAAGACCTGCCAAATCCAGAGCTACTGCGCCAAGCACCTCAAGTGCAGCCAGAAGTGCGAGCAGGACAAGTACAATGTCAAGTGTTCCTGCTACGAGGGCTGGATGCTGGAGCCCGACGGCGAGAGCTGCCGCAGCCTGGGTGCGTGCAGAGCGCATGACGCGGCCGGGGGACAGCGGACGTGGCGGGGGCACCCACGGGGCATGAGGCTCGTGCGTCCTCCTCAGGGTCTGGCCACACAGGCTGTGCCCAGCATGGGGAGAGGCAATGCTGGTGGCGGGGCTGGCAGGAGGGTGTGTGGGACCAGGGACACCCCTGTGGGACACGAGGACATTAGTCCCATGTGGGTCTTGCCTCTTCTGCCCCTGCTATGACGCTGCCCTTCACCCCCCCAGATCCCTTCAAGCCCTTCATCATCTTCTCCAACCGCCACGAGATCCGCCGCATCGACCTGCACCGGGGCGACTACAGCGTCCTGGTGCCCGGCCTGCGCAACACCATCGCCCTGGACTTCCACCTCAACCAGAGCTCGCTCTACTGGACCGACGTAGTGGAGGACAAGATCTACCGGGGGAAGCTACTGGAGAATGGGGGTGAGTGGCGGGACGGAGCTGCCGCGGCGCCTTTATGGGACAGGCCGTGAGAAAGGCGCCCGGGGCAGCTGGACAGCCCCATGACAATACGTTTCTGCTTCCCAAGGCTGCTCGCTGTGAGGGGGTTAATTAGCATTCTCAACACTTCCCTAGCAGTGATGGGAGCACAAAGCCCAGCACCATGGTCCCGCAGCTGGGGAACCCAGGAGATCTGCCCTGGTGCTCGGGAAGGGCTGAGGCCTCTGGGCCTCGAGCTGCGT
The DNA here is from genome assembly GCF_059628265.1 of Tinamus guttatus. NCBI lineage: Eukaryota > Metazoa > Chordata > Aves > Tinamiformes > Tinamidae > Tinamus > Tinamus guttatus. The sequence continues at coordinate 86,599 of NW_028289601.1, forward strand.
TTTGGGGAGACGCTGGTCTCGTGTGGGGTCTGTCCCTGCCACCATGTGGGGACCCCGTCCCGGACAAGTCCTGACACTGCCCGTGCTGCTCCTGCAGCCCTGACCAGCTTCGAAGTGGTCATCCAATACGGGCTGGCCACCCCCGAGGGCCTGGCCGTGGACTGGATCGCTGGCAACATCTACTGGGTGGAGAGCAACCTGGACCAGATCGAGGTGGCCAAGCTGGACGGCACCATGAGGACCACGCTGCTGGCGGGGGACATCGAGCACCCCCGTGCCATCGCCCTGGACCCCCGCTACGGGTAAGGCGGGAGCGGGTGTCCGTCACGGCGGGTAGGAGCCGCTCCGGAGCGGGAGCCCCGTCCCCGCCGTGAGCCCCTCACCGAGCGCCGCCCCGCTGCTCCCACAGGATCCTCTTCTGGACGGACTGGGACGCCAGCCTGCCCCGCATCGAGGCCGCCTCCATGAGCGGCGCGGGCCGGCGCACCATCCACAAGGAGACGGGCTCCGGCGGCTGGCCCAACGGGCTCACCGTTGACTACTTGGAGAAGCGCATCCTCTGGATCGATGCCAGGTAGCGCGGGCGGCTCTGGGGGCCGCAGGACCCCTGCCCCGCGCCCGTCCCTCCTGCCCTGCGGTCTCCCGTGCTGCTCAGCTCTTGCACTCCGGCATGGGGCAGAGCCCTCGCTCGCGTTCCGATGGTGCCCGCGGCTGCTCCGGCCGCTCTGCGGGTTTCTCCCGTTTCTCCGGGTTTTCGCGGGGCAGGAGCAGTGGTGGCCTGGCCTCTGCAGGTGGCTTGGCCTGTGCCCGGTGGTCTCACCGCTTGTCCCCCTCTCCCCGTCTCCGCTGGGGCACAGGTCGGACGCGATCTACTCCGCTCTATATGACGGCACGGGGCACATCGAGGTGCTGCGGGGCCACGAGTACCTGTCTCACCCCTTCGCCGTCACCCTCTACGGGGGCGAGGTCTACTGGACTGACTGGCGCACCAACACGCTGGCCAAGGCCAACAAGTGGACGGGGCACAACGTCACGGTTGTGCAGAGGACCAACACGCAGCCCTTCGACCTGCAGGTCTACCACCCGTCCCGGCAGCCGCTGGGTGAGCCCATGGGAGGCTGGCGGCGGCACGGGGGGGACGTGGCGCTCACGTCCACTTGCTGTGGAGCGGGCGAGTTGTTTGCACCCGCGTGCTTCACCAGTTTTCACTAAAAGCTGTCCCGGGGTAGAGGCAGCCCTGGGCCGATGCAGGCCCATGGCGGCTCCACTTGTGTCCGGGGTGGCCGTGGGCTCTCGGGCCGGGGCGGTTGTGGCTGCGACGCAGGGGGCCGGCACTGAGCGTCCTCCACCCACGCAGCACCGAATCCCTGCGAAGCCAACGGGGGCAAAGGGCCCTGCTCCCACCTCTGCCTCATCAACTACAACCGCTCCCTGTCGTGCGCCTGTCCCCACCTCATGAAACTGGACAAGGACAACACGACCTGCTACGGTAGGACGCATCTCGGGCTCTGCTGTGCAGAGGAGCGCACCCGGCTGCGGCTCTGGGCAAGCTCACACGACTGTCCCGTCTCGCTCCTTCTCCCCAGAGTTTAAAAAGTTCCTGCTGTACGCGCGGCAGATGGAGATCCGCGGCGTGGACATCGACAACCCCTACTACAACTACATCATCTCCTTCACGGTGCCCGACATCGACAACGTCACCGTGGTGGACTACGACGCCCTGGAGCAGCGCATCTACTGGTCCGACGTGCGCACCCAGACCATCAAGCGAGCCTTCATCAACGGCACTGGCGTGGAGACTGTGGTCTCTGCAGGTGGGCAAGGAGGAGCCCCCTCTGCCCTCCCCGCTGGTGCCAGCCGTGGCCTCTGTGGTGACTCATTCCGGCCCCGCAATTAATGAGTGTCCCTTCATCTTGCAGACCTGCCCAACGCGCACGGCCTCTCTGTGGACTGGGTGTCCAGGAACCTCTTCTGGACCAGCTACGACGCCAACAAGAAGCAGATCAATGTGGCGCGGCTGGATGGCTCCTTCAAGAACGCCGTGATCCAGGGGCTGGACAAGCCTCACTGCTTGGTGGTCCACCCGCTGCAAGGGTGGGTGCTGCGGCGGGGGCACTGCGGCTCGGTGCACGTGGTGACGGCGGGCGCAGAGGGCTGGGGGGCGTCAAAGGAAACGAAGGGGCGTGCGCGGGTGCACATGCCAGCTCGGGCGCACGTGCGCAGGGCTGCGGGGAGCAGCTTGCACGTTGCACGTGTCAGCGCAAGTGGGAGAACCGCGAGGAGGGGAGCAGGGTCGCCGCTCGGGTGGGCGCAGAAGGAAGGGCCCGGCTGCAGCTCTGTGCTTGCAAACGCTCCCAGCACTTTCCCCGGCTGGGCCTGGCTACGTGGCGCCAAGGGAGGAGGACATGGGCTGGTGCCTGCCGGGAGGGCGGGCGCTGGCGGAGCCCGGGGAGGAGGGTCGCTCTGTCACATCCGCCGCACTCACCGCGCTCCCGCGGCTGCAGGAAGCTCTACTGGACGGACGGGGACAACATCAGTGTGGCCAACATGGATGGCAGCAACCGCACACTCCTGTTCAGCAACCAGAAGGGGCCCGTTGGTATGGCCGTCCCCGCGTCCCGGCTCCCCACGCTCCGGCTCTCCGGCGCTGGAACCGGCTGCCGATGGCCTTTGCTTTGCAGGGCTGGCCATCGACTACCCCGAGAGCAAGCTCTACTGGATCAGCTCCGGCAACGGCACCATTAACCGGTGCAACCTGGACGGCAGCGGCTTGGAGGTGATCGAGACGGTGAAGGGCCAGCTGAGCAAGGCGACGGCGCTGGCCATCATGGGTGAGAGCAGGCTGCCACGAAGCTGCTGCCCTTCGCCGGGCTTGGAGCACCCTCTGCCCTGGTAGCTGCAGGCAGGGATGGGACCTCCTGCTCCCAGGACATGTGTCCAGGTCCACCTGGAGCAGCTGCTCTGCCCTGATGCGGGGGAAGCGCCGAGCGGCCGGGGCAGGAGGAGGGTGGAGAAGCTGCCATGTGGCCCATCCTCCCCCCACGCAGGTGACAAGCTGTGGTGGGCTGACCAGGCCTCGGAAAGGATGGGCACCTGCAACAAGAAGGACGGCACAGAGGTGGCGGTGCTGCGCAACAGCACCACGCTGGTGATGCACATGAAGGTGTACGACGAGAGCATCCAGCAGGGTAAGCGCCCGCCTGCCCACGGCAGCCAGGCTCCCTGGAGGCCCTGCGGTGACAGAGCTCGCGGGGCAGCATCTCCGGTCCCGCCGTGGAGCCCCGGCCACTGCTGACATCCCCTTCTCTTGGCGGCAGCTGGAACCAACCCCTGCAGTGTGAACAATGGCGACTGCTCGCAGCTCTGCCTGCCCACCTCGGAGACCTCCCGTTCCTGCATGTGCACCGCGGGCTACAGCCTCAAGAGTGGGCAGCAGTCCTGTGAGGGTGAGTGGCTTCCCGCACCTGGGCCGCTCGTGGGACGGAGACGAAGCCTGCGCGATGCCCCGAGCGCGGCCGTGCGCTCCCCGCGTCCCCCTGCTCCGCAGATGTTCCCCTGCCTCTCCTGGGCACTAGCAGCAGCTCCCGCTCCCCATTAGCATTTGTCCTGCAATTCCCAGTGCGTTGCCTGACTCGCTGCTGTCCCCTGGAGAGGGAAGAGCCCCCCCGCCCCGTCACCGGCAGGGCCTTTCTCAATGGCTGTTTATGTGCAAAATGTTCTGAGTATTTTTGGACGGGGCTGGCAAAGCTGCAGCACCATCTGGGTCAGGGCAGGGACTGAATAACAAGCGCTGCCCTGACCCAAATGCGGCGCTGAGCTTTTGTCTGCGCGCGGGGGCTGGCAGGGGGGTGGAAGGGGGCCGTGCCGCCGAGCCAGCTGCGCTCGTGCCCCTGCGTCCCCGCGTGCTCCAGACCCCCAGGGACCCCACGGGCCCACAGCCCTCGGGTGGATCCGCGCTGGGTTCCTGCAGCAGCTCCAGGCAGGGTCTGGCCCTCGCTCCTCCCTCTGGGCTGAGGCTCCTCCAGGTTTCCTGTCCCCCAGGCCCGAGTGGGGCAACCCTCTTCCACGGGGCTCAAGTGTCTCTGCATTTGTTCTGCAGGTGTTGGCTCCTTCCTGCTGTACTCGGTGCACGAGGGCATCCGCGGCATTCCCCTGGATCCCAACGACAAGTCGGATGCGCTGGTACCGGTGTCTGGGACCTCCCTAGCCGTGGGGATTGACTTCCACGCAGGTGACTGCCGGGCTGGGAGCTGAGACACCTGGAGCAGGAGATGGGAGGGAGCATGGGAATGCGGGAGCTGCTCCCTTGGAAGGGAGCTCAGCCTGGCTCTGCGCTGTCCTTGGGCCCAAGCCAGTGGCTGACCTGAGCGCTCCGGCCTGTCCCCTCCTAGAGAACGATACCATCTACTGGGTGGATATGGGGCTGAGCACCATCAGCCGGGCCAAGCGGGACCAGACGTGGCGAGAGGACGTGGTCACCAACGGCATTGGCCGGGTGGAAGGCATCGCTGTGGACTGGATCGCAGGTGGGCATTGGGCTCCTCAGTGCGGAGGTTTCCATGAGGCATCGCACAGAGCTCGCTGCGGTCCTCACCGTCCTCCTCTCCCCAGGGAACATCTACTGGACCGACCAGGGTTTCGATGTCATCGAGGTGGCCAGGCTGAACGGGTCCTTCCGCTACGTGGTGATCTCGCAGGGCCTGGACAAGCCCCGGGCCATCACGGTCCATCCAGAGAAGGGGTGAGGACCCTCACGGAGCTGCCCCAAGGGTGCTGCTGGCGGCGGGGCAGGAGCCCTTGGTGGCCCCGGTGGGGCAGCGGGGCTCCGGGGCCTCTCCATCCCCTCTGTTGCTGCCCTGTGCTGTGGCAAGGTACAGGCCCAGGGCACCCAAAGCAACATCTGGAGACGCCCCAACTTCCAGCCATGCTCCCAGGGGTGCTGGGAGTCACAGCTCTCCTTGGCTTGGTGGAGACCTCCTCTTTGTTGCCCACCAAGGGCAGGTTGGGCTCCGAAGGAGCTCAGCACATGCTCCGCTCGTCCCTCGCAGGTACCTGTTCTGGACGGAGTGGGGGCAGTATCCCCGCATCGAGCGCTCCCGCCTGGACGGCACCGAGCGGATGGTGCTGGTGAACGTCAGCATCAGTTGGCCCAACGGCATTTCGGTGGACTACGAGGTACAGCGGCCCTGGAAGGGCTGTGCCCCCTCCATGGCTCCACGACCTGGCCGGGAGTGCACAGTGGGGCCCATGGCCATGGGGCCAAGGTCTTGGAGGAGACCAGTGCCCTGTGTGGGGCTCTGAGTGTCCCCTCTGGCGTGGGGACACCTGGCCAGGGCCGGGCGCTGCTTTGCTGCTCCCTCAGCTGCTTTCTTGTCCTTCAGGATGGGAAGCTCTACTGGTGCGACGCGCGGACCGACAAGATCGAGCGAATCGACCTGGAGACCGGAGAGAACCGGGAAGTCGTCCTGTCCAGCAACAACATGGACATGTTCTCGGTGTCCGTCTTCGAGGACTACATTTACTGGAGTGACCGGTACGGTCCCCTGGGCTGGTGGGAGGCTCGAGCACTTGCGGGTCTTTGGCGGGACGGAGGGACAGCCGCAGTGGCGCTGGCGCTGCCTCCAGTCCCGTGTTAGCTGCTCAGCAACTCCCTCCTCACCCAGGACCCACGCGAACGGCTCCATTAAGAGAGGCAGCAAGGACAACGCCACGGAGTCGGTGTCGCTGCGCACGGGCATCGGCGTGCAGCTGAAGGACATCAAAGTTTTCAACCGCGCCAGGCAGAAGGGTAGGGACGAGGCCGGCGGCTGCGGGGGGGCATCGGTCCCTGCTGCCAACAGATGTGCACGGAGGGGCCAGGAGACAAACGGGCCACTGTGTCCTCATGAAAGGGCTGTGTCATGCGTGAGCTGAGCCCGCTCCTTCACCTGCTTCCTCTGGGAACGGGGGGAGAGCTGTGCAGCCGCGTGGCCCCCCGTGCCATCCTCTCAATGCGGCCTCTCTTCCGCCGCAGGCACCAACATCTGTGCCCAGAGCAACGGGGGCTGCCAGCAGCTGTGCCTCTTCCGGGGCCACGGACAGCGGACGTGCGCCTGCGCCCACGGCATGCTCTCCGAGGACGGCGTGAGCTGCCGCGACTACGACGGCTACCTGCTCTACTCGGAGCGGACCATCCTCAAGAGCATCCACCTGTCGGATGAGAACAACCTCAACGCGCCCATCAAGCCCTTCGAGGATGCCGAGCACATGAAGAACGTCATTGCCCTGGCCTTCGACTACCGCTACGGCTCCAAGGGCAGCAACCGCATCTTCTACAGCGACATCCACTTCGGCAACATCCAGCAGATCAACGATGACGGCACGGGGCGCAAGACCATCGTGGAGAGTGAGTGCCGTGGGCGCCCCTCCTTGCGCCTCCCTCAGCCCTGCGTCCCCTTCACCCTCCTCCTCATCCAGGCTCCTCTCCTTCCCTTCACAATTGCTGCTGGGAGGCTTTTGGGCTCAACTGAGAGTTCCCTACCAGGGTCTCCAGCAGAGACACCAGCCCGGGGCAGAGCGTGTGCGGCCATAAGGAGCAGCGCGCTGTGCTCGCTCTCGGGCACGCGTTGCGCTCGGACCAAGGCGCAGCAGCAAACTTTGCTCTGTGTTTGCTTTCGACTTCCGATACGGAACTGTCAGACCTGAGCAAACCTTGCCGTGGCCTGGCCTCGCGTGCGCCTCAAAGCCCGGGGTTTGCACTTGATTAGTTTTATTGGCTCCTACAGCTGCTGGAAAGGCTGTGTCTGTTGCTGCGTGTCACCAGGGAAAGCCTCCAGCAAGGGCTGTAAACGTGCTCACTAATGAGTATATTTACATTTGGCTCTTGAGGTAGCTTTTATTACTGAGATCAGGAGAGCAGGTCCCGTCTCTTGCAGTCGGTTCATTAAACCTTTTGTTGATCATTAACGGGGAGGGAAGGATGGGGAGCGCTTAGAGCTCCTGGGCTGGCTCTCCAGGAGGAAGAGGCTTTTCCCTCCCTTGTGCCACAGGTCTTTGGCTTGCCCTGGGCTCATCGCTTGGCGTCTCGGGGCCTCAGCTCTCCCGTCCCTAGGACAGGAGACATTTCCCTTCCTAGCGCTGCTGCCCGGGGGCTGCTGGAGGAGGCGGAGGATGGAGCGAGTTCATGGTCCCGTTGCGTCTTCGGGTGCTGCATCCTGGTGCGGTGGCAGCTTGTGCAGCACAAGTTGCTCATGCTGCTCCGGGGCTCTGGGACACGTGAGCACGCCGGCTCTGCGGCGTCCTGCTTCCGAGGGATCCTGGGGTGTCATGAAAAGCAACAACGTCAGTCTCCAAAGAGTCCGTGTCTACAAGCCACACGCCACCACTGGCACCAGGAGGAGCCAGGACGCCCAGCAGGAGCGAGGGGCTGGATCTCACCTGTGTCCTCTCCTCCCACAGACGTGGGCTCGGTGGAGGGGCTCGCCTACCACCGCGGCTGGGACACGCTCTACTGGACCAGCTACACCACGTCCACCATCACCCGCCACACCGTGGACCAGAGCCGCCTGGGGGCTTTCGAGAGGGAGACCGTGATCACCATGTCGGGGGACGACCACCCCCGGGCCTTCGTGCTGGACGAGTGCCAGAAGTGAGTGTCCCGCAGCCATGTGTGGCTGCTGTGTCCATGTGCTCCGCGGCCAGGCAGGCAGTTCTGCTCCAGAAGGGAAATGTTGGTCCTGACCTCCTGGACCTGCCGAGTTCCCCAGGAGGAGGCTGGATCAGACAGATACACCCAGGGGTGCAGAGCCCCATGTCCCCATACAGCCCTCCTGTGGCTGCGGGAAGCAGAGGGAAACCCCATCCCATCCCCTTCTTGGGCCAGCGGGTGCCATGGGCTGCCAACCATGAGCTGCCACCTTTCCCAGCTGCCTTGTTCATCCACTTCTGCCCCCTTACACTGGGAACAGTGGCCCTGTGTGTCCCAAAGTCCCTGGAAACAGCAGCAAGGGGTGGGCCACCACCATCTGCCAGTGGTGGAAGGTAGATCAAAGACACTTGGGGAGAAGTGGGGTTTTCAAAGGCATCTGATGTCTTCTCCCTTCCAGCCTGATGTTCTGGACCAACTGGAACGAGCAGCACCCCAGCATCATGCGTGCCACTCTGTCCGGTGCCAATGTCCTCATCATCATAGACCAGGACATACGGACACCCAATGGACTAGCCATCGACCACAAGGCTGAGAAGATTTACTTCTCGGATGCCACGCTGGACAAGATCGAGCGCTGCGAGTACGACGGCTCCCACCGCCACGTGAGTTGAGGCCCCTACGCTGGGGACAGAGCGGAGGACAAGAGGTCCTGGAGGCCAGACCTGGGCTGGGCAAAGCAGAGGGGTTGATACTGGAAGGAGCAGAGCTCTTCCTGCGGCAAAGGGACGTTGGGTTTCCCTCGGGCGGGTGGACTGGGGTGGGAACTCGTCGGAGTGGTGCTGGGGCCTGTGTCCCTCAGCCCAGGTGCTCACGGTTCGCCAACATCCGGCAGGTGATCCTGAAATCAGAGCCCGTGCACCCCTTTGGCCTGGCTGTCTATGGCGACTACATCTTCTGGACGGACTGGGTGCGCCGGGCTGTGCAGCGAGCGAACAAATACGTGGGCACCGACATGAAGCTCCTGCGCGTTGACATCCCCCAGCAGCCCATGGGGATCATTGCTGTGGCCAACGACACTGACAGCTGTAAGGACACTCACCCATGTGCCCACCCGATGTGTCCCTGCCCTGCTCGGCCTGCGAGGGCTCCTCCAGCCCCTGCCAGGAAGCTCTGGCTCTTCTGGCCCCGTTTGCAGCCAGGGGACACGAGGCTGTTCCCAGGGCATCCTTCCCATGCAGACGCAGGAGGCCGATGCCCCTGATGCTGCCCGCCGTGTCCCCTTTGGCAGGGCAGGGGGAGAGCGCAGCCAGCGCCATACCCGGCCGGTGTGGCAGGGCACGGGGGTGCTCAGGGCCGCTCTCCGTCTCTCCCAGGCGAGCTGTCCCCCTGCAGAGTGAACAACGGCGGCTGCCAGGACCTCTGCCTGCTCACGCCTAAGAGCCAGGTCAACTGCTCGTGCCGTGGCGAGCGCGTCCTGCAGGAGGACTTCACCTGCAAAGGTGGGGGACAAAGGGGTAGTGGGGAGCACGAAGGGGTAGTGGGAGGGCAGCCTGTCTGCTCCGGGCAGAGCTGACCTTGCTCGCCCACCCGCCAGCCCTCAATTCCACTTGCAATGTGCACGAGTTCGAATGCGGTAACGGCGACTGTATCGACTTCAGCCGGACCTGTGACGGCGTGGTGCACTGCAAGGACAAGTCGGATGAGAAGCAGTCCTACTGCAGTAAGGTTCCTCCTCTTGCTGCTCTGCCCTCACGCATGCTCATGCACTCGCACCCTTCCCTGTCTGCCAGCCGGAGGGAGCCAGCTCTCCCGGGCTGTCTCCTCGCACCCCGTCACTCTGCCTCGCTCCTCTTGCGCTCCGAGCTGGGCTTCCCGGGCTCCAGGGCTTTCCCAGTTGCGGGAGAGCGGGATGCTGTGAGCCATCCCGAGGAGGCCGCAGCACCTTCTCCTGCTGGCAGCACTTGCTCCTCATCAGAGAGGGTCTCTGCAGGGCAGTGCCGATGCTGCCAGCACAGCCCGAGGCAGTTGGTTTCCTCATGTTGCTCTGTGCAACGGTTTCTCCACTGCGGAGGGGTCCGTGAGGAGCCGAGAGCCCGAGGCCCTCGCCCTGCTCTCGTCCTCCCATTCCCCTCTCTCTCGCAGGCAGCCGCAAGTGCAAGAAGGGTTATCTGCACTGCATGAACGGCCGCTGCATTGCCAGTCACTACTGGTGCAATGGCGTGGATGACTGCGGGGACAACTCGGACGAAGTGCCGTGCAACAGTAAGCAGCTGCCTGGCGCCGCGCCAGCCCTTGCGCGGTCAGCTGTCTGGGACAGGGACTTCAGGAGGGAGCTACCTTCAGCTTGACAGCATCAAAGCAGAGCCGGGGCTTAGCAGAGTCAAGGTTAAACCCCGGCAGTGCTGCGTGTTCCTTCACCAGCTCCTTAAAACTCACTCCACGGGAGCAGGGAAGCTCCTGAGAAGGACAGTGCCGCAACCAGAGCTATTTAGAGTGGTTTAATACTCAGGAGGAGCACAAGGTGATGACCAGGTGCTGTGCCAGTGCTGCCTCTTCCCAAGAAAGGGGCACCTGGCACCTCCCAGGACAACGTCCCACTGAGGTGGCCCCGGCAGAGCTGTAGCTCCATCTGCTGGGTCCTGAGCAGCTCGGAAGCGGCTCTGTGCCAGGGCCAGGCCCCATCCGAGGAGCTTGGGCAAATCCATGAGCCGGAGAGGAACCAGTTGGGAGGAGGACACAGGGCTGGGAGGGTCAGTCCAAGGCCGGGCAGGGCAAAGGCAGTGTGAGCACACGCAGGGGCCACGGCGGGTCCTGGTGGCCTCATCGCAGCGGTTTCCCCTTGCAGAAACAAGCTGCGCCGCCACCGAGTTCCGCTGCCGGGATGGGAGCTGCATCGGGAATTCGAGCCGCTGCAACCAGTTCATCGACTGCGAGGACGCGTCCGACGAGATGAACTGCAGTGAGTGCCCCGGTGACCGTCCCGTCCTGCGGCTCGCTGGGGCTGCGGGACTCGCGTTGGAGGGAGCAGGGTCCAGGCTCGGATGCCGCCAGCAGGTGCTGAAGGAGGTGCTGGCCCTTGTGTCACCTCCAGCCCTGCCTAGTAGCTCATCTGAAGCACGTAGCAAGGAAATGGGTGATCCCAGCATGGGGGTGCAGGAGACGTGGGGATGAGATGGACTTGGTGATAGCAAGAGGGCGAGGGCTACTGCTGCCCCGAGCGAGCTGTGCCCATCACCTAGGCCTTTGGTCTGCTTCCTTGCAGCCGCCACCGACTGCAGCAGCTATTTCAGGCTGGGGGTGAAGGGCACGACGTTCCAGAAGTGCGAGCACACCTCGCTGTGCTATGCCCCGAGCTGGGTGTGCGATGGCGCCAACGACTGCGGCGACTACTCGGATGAGCGCAACTGTCCCGGTGAGAGCGGACGGAGCGCCGGGTCGGGGAGTCTGCGCCGCCCTTGGGGCCGTTGGGACAGTGGATGCTCTGCCTGCAAGGATCCCCTTGCGTCCCTGTGCCGGGATGCTGCTCCCGGGGGTGGCAGGGATCTCCCTGGGTTCTTGTCCCCTGGGAGCTGTTCGGGACACGGACACAGATGGGCTCCACTGGTGTCACGGCCTCCCTGACGGATTCCTCTCAAAGCAGGTGGAAGGAAGCCCAAGTGTCCGGCCAACTACTTCGCCTGTCCCAGCGGGAGGTGCATCCCCATGACCTGGACCTGTGACAAGGAGGATGACTGCGAGAACGGGGAGGACGAGACGCACTGCAGTGAGCGGCAGGGTGGGGAGAGTCAGGGCCCGGGGTCGCGGCGGGGCGGTGGAAGCGCTGGTCTCCGCTGGGGCCTTTGCTTCTGGCCGAGAGCAATGTCCTGTATGTTGTTTGCTTGGTGCATGCGCCTGTGTGGGCGGTTGTTTTTTGGGCGGGCTCCCCAAGTTTTGCAGCTTACCTTTTCGGTAAGGTTTCTGCTTTGTCCTTCCTCTGTGCGGCCCAGCCCTGACCTCCTCCTCCTCTGCCCCCCAGACAAGTTCTGCTACCCGGTGCAGTTCGAGTGCAACAACCACCGCTGCATCTCCAAGCTCTGGGTGTGCGACGGGGCGGACGACTGCGGGGACGGCTCTGACGAGGACAGCCGCTGCCGTGAGTTGCTCCGGCCCGTATCCCCTGCTGCCCCCCAGCCCTGCTTTCCCACTCCTGGCCCTGGCTGCTCCCTCCAGTCATGCTGCTTTGGTGACAGTCCCTTCCCGTCCCTCCCGCAGGTCTGACCACCTGCAGCGCTGGCTCCTTCCAGTGCCCTGGCACCTACGTGTGCGTGCCGGAGCGCTGGCTCTGCGATGGGGACAAGGACTGCGCCGACGGCGCTGACGAGACGCTGGCCGCCGGCTGCTGTGAGTGGTGGGGGGAGCTGGTGGTAGGGGACAGTGGTGGCGCGAGAGGGTGACAGTGGCGTCTCTTTGCAGTGTACAACAACACGTGCGACGAGCGGGAGTTCATGTGCGGCAACCGGCAGTGCATCCCCAAGCACTTCGTGTGTGACCACGACGACGACTGCGGTGACGGCTCCGATGAGTCCCTGGAGTGTGGTGGGTGCCTGAGGGGGACATGGGACCCCCTGGCAGAGGGACCTGGGCTGGGGAGTCTTTGCATGCGGGGGGTGCAGGGATGGGGCAGGCTGGGGGCAGAGGCGCAGCCTGAGCCGCTGCCCCGCTCCAGAGTACCCCACGTGCGGCCCCCACGAGTTCCGCTGCGCCAACGGCCGCTGCCTCAGCAACAGCCAGTGGGAGTGCGATGGCGAGTTCGACTGCCACGACCACTCGGACGAGGCGCCCAAGAACCCGCGTTGCAGCAGCCCCGGTACCTGCGGGTCTGGTGGGGGCCAGGGAGCTGCTGCGCCGGGAGGCCCTGACCGCTGCCACCCTTGCAGAGAACAAGTGCAACGACTCCTTCTTCCTGTGCAAGAACGGCAAGTGCATCCCCGAGGCCCTGCTGTGCAACAACAACGACGACTGCGCGGACGGCTCTGACGAGCTCAACTGCTTCATCAACGAGTGTCTCAACAAGAAGCTCAGCGGCTGCTCACAGGAGTGTGAGGACCTCAAGATTGGGTACAAGGTAGGGGCCCGCGCTGGATTCGAGGGCAGCGCATGTGGGCAGTCCTGGCTGGTGCCAGCTCCCTGCGCCTGAGCCCGCTCGTGCAGTGGTGACGGATGCCTCTAACAGCTCCCGGTTGCCTCCTGCAGTGCAGATGCCGTCCCGGGTTCCGGCTCAAGGACGACGGGAAGACGTGCATCGACATCGATGAGTGCTCCACCACCTACCCCTGCAGCCAGAAGTGCATCAACACGCTGGGCAGCTTCAAGTGCCTCTGCATAGAGGGCTACAAGCTCAAGCCTGACAACCCCACCAGCTGCAAAGCCGTCACGGGTGAGTGCCCAGAGCAGGGCTGGAGGAGGGGGGCTCTGGAGCACCTGGTGCTGGCGCCCGACGCGGGGCTCTCGCTGGGACGCGGTGGCAGCCAGGCAGGACGGGGCTGGCGCGGGCGCTGCTGGGTGCAGGGGCCCTGCCTGCAGCCCGCCCCGAGCCGCCTCCGCTCCCCCTGCAGATGAAGAGCCCTTCCTCATCTTTGCCAACCGGTACTACCTGAGGAAGCTCAACCTGGACGGCTCCAACTACACCTTGCTCAAGCAGGTACGGGCGAGCGGGGGCACCTGAGGGTGGCACCAGCCCCAGGACCAGGCGGGGGTGAAACGAGTGGCATCGAAAGGGGGGATGTGAGTTGGGCTCTTGGCTTCTGACGCAGATGATGGGTCCTGTATAAATAGTAGCTCTCACTATAAATATACGCCGGGTCCTGTGTAAACAGCAGCTCCTTGGTAGCTGACCTTTATAAGGTAGCGTCTATGCAGGCAACACACTACAGTTGTCTGTAACTGCCTCTAACATCCCTGCAGGGACAGAGCTGGGCCTGGGGCCCTTGCAGGGCTGCCTGTGCCCGAGGCTGCTTCAATGCTTCTCTTTTCCTCCAGGGGCTGAACAACGCGGTGGCTCTGGATTTCGACTACCGGGAGCAGATGATCTACTGGACGGACGTCACCACGCAGGGCAGCATGATCCGCCGCATGCACATCAACGGGAGCAACGTTCAGGTGGGAGGGGGACCTGGGCTCATTCCTGCGGGAATGGAATCCTGCGGGATCCCATTCTCCTCACCTGCTTCTTCCTTGCAGGTTCTTCACCGCACGGGTCTCAGCAACCCGGACGGCCTGGCTGTGGACTGGGTGGGCGGCAACCTGTACTGGTGCGACAAGGGTCGGGACACTATTGAGGTGTCGAAGCTCAACGGTGCCTATCGCACGGTGCTGGTCAACTCGGGCCTGCGTGAGCCCCGGGCACTGGTGGTGGATGTACAGAACGGGTGAGAGCCTTTGGGACCATCCCCGTTATGTCGCCAGCGCCAGTGGCCTGTCTTGCTGGTGGCGCTAGTCCTGGGGACAGGCAGGACAGGGCCTCCTCTGCTCCGGGACACCCTGGACTCAGCCTCCCTCCGCGGTTCCCTTCTCCTCCCCAGTTACTTGTACTGGACGGACTGGGGCGACCACTCCCTGATCGGGAAGATTGGCATGGATGGCACCAACCGCAGCGTCATCGTGGACACCAAGATAACGTGGCCCAACGGCCTCACCCTCGACTACATCAACAGCCGAATTTATTGGGCTGACGCGCGGGAGGACTACATCGAGTTCGCCAGCCTGGACGGCTCCAACCGGCACACGGGTGAGAGGGCCGGGCCCTGTGTCCCCTTCTGTCCCTCTGGAGGAGCGTGGTCTTGGCGTGGGGCTGGGAGCAAAGACCTTGGGCTCTGTGCCCAGCCCTGTTGGCCAAGGGAGGACATTGGTTGTGGCCGAGGTGGCCCTGGGGGGGCACTGCCCGGTGCGTGGCCGGCCAAGATGGGCGGCAGGGGCTGGGGCAGCCTCTCAGGGGCCGCCTGCTCCCTGTTGCAGTCCTGAGCCAGGACATCCCGCATATCTTCGCGCTCACCCTCTTTGAGGACTTCATCTACTGGACCGACTGGGAGACCAAGTCCATCAACCGGGCTCACAAGACCACGGGCGCCAACAAGACACTGCTCATCAGCACGCTGCACCGCCCCATGGACATCCACATCTACCACCCCTACCGCCAGCCTGATGGTGAGCCGCGGGCCGGGGCACAAGGGGCTCTGGTGGCCCTGGGCAATGTCCGCAGTGGGATGGGAGGCCCAGCGAAGGGTTCGTGCACTGTTGGGGGTTCTCTTTTCCCCACTCTGATCACAGTTCTCTCCCTGTCGCCTCCCAGTCCCCAACCATCCTTGCAAGACCAACAATGGCGGCTGCAGCAACCTCTGCCTGCTCTCCCCGGGCGGGGGGCACAAGTGCGCTTGTCCCACCAACTTCTACTTGGGCAGCGATGGCAAAACCTGCGTCTCCAACTGCACGGCCAGCCAGGTACCGGCGCTGCCCGCGTCCTCCCGTGCTGCTGCAGCGGCCCTGAGGCTCCCCAGGCACGCGTGCGTGCGCGCCCTGCGTCCGCCTTCTCCTGGCGTGGGCAACATCTCCCTCCTGTGGCCCTTGGCAGCACGTGCAGACTGCGGCGGTTGGGATGGGAGCCACGATTGCCCCAATTCCAGAGCCTCATTCCCATGGGCTGCCCTTCCCCTTCCCCAAACCCCCATGGCCGTGTGGGGTGGCTTGGGGCCGGGTTGGTGCAGAGGTCCCCGTCTAGGCGCCCCGTTCCCGCACACCCTCCCCAGCTGCTCTCCGTTGCAGTTTGTCTGCAAGAACGACAAGTGCATCCCTTTCTGGTGGAAATGCGACACCGAGGACGACTGCGGGGACCGTTCAGATGAGCCCGAGGACTGCCGTGAGTCAGGGCAGGACATGGAGCGGGTGGCCTTGTCCTTTGGAGTGGGGCTCTGAGCGCTGCAGCAGTCGGCCTGGCTCTCTGGCCCGGTGCAGGCCGCCCCGCTCCCCCTCTGCCAGCCCAGGACCTCGTGTGTTGTTTGCCCAGTCCTAGCTGAGGGCCCCACAGAGGGTGAAGTGGGAAGTTAAGGTTTGCCCTGGAAATGCTGCCCCGGGGGTTGTCTCACCCTGCCCCGCTCTCCTCGCAGCCGAGTTCAAATGCCGGCCAGGGCAGTTCCAGTGTTCCACGGGGATCTGCACCAACCCGGCCTTCATCTGCGATGGGGACAACGACTGCCAGGACAACTCGGATGAAGCCAACTGCGGTAGGTTCCCCACCTCCTGCTGCGGCATCCGAGGAGTGAGACGGAGATGCTCTGTCTCAGCTTCTGACCACGTCGCCTCCCTCCCCAGATATCCACGTGTGCCTGCCCAGCCAGTTCAAATGCACCAACACCAACCGCTGCATCCCGGGCATCTTCCGCTGCAATGGCCAGGATAACTGTGGCGACGGCGAGGACGAGAAGGACTGCCGTAAGTGGGGGCTAGTGGGTGCATGAGGAGCACGCACGGTAAATCCCTCCGTGGCCAGTTCACATATTTGCCGTGGGGTTGCGCTACCCGGAGCCATCTGCTCGCAGCTGAGGGATTTGTTGCTGCATCTTCCCCATCTGCCTGCAGCTGCTCGGGCCAGTGGAGCAGACGGGAGAGTCTTCTGGGGCTGTCACAGGGCTCTCCTCCCTGCCCTGTTTGAGCAAAGGCATCACCAAGCCTGGCCAGAGACTCTGTGGAGATGCCCATCTCCAGCAGGGCAGTTGGGCAGGGTAGCTGTTGGCAGGACCCCCCTGTTCTGAGTCTGCTTCTCCCTCTTCAGCGGAGGTGACGTGCGCCCCCAACCAGTTCCAGTGTGCGATCACCAAGCGCTGCATCCCCCGCGTCTGGGTGTGCGACCGGGACAACGACTGCGTGGACGGCTCGGATGAACCCGCCAACTGCAGTAAGCAGCTCGCACGCAGGGTGCTGGGTTCTGCCCCCAGCTCGTCCCCATGTGTGCAGGGTCCCTGCTCGGGTCTGGCACATCTGCGCATGCCGCAGGCAGTGCTGGCCCTGCTCTGCCCGGGTCCATCCCCCTGCGACGTTCCCTGCTGCCTCCCTTCCTGGAGAGCAGCAGCCAGGGCTCCTGCCCCGTTGCTGCGCTCGGCTCCGGGTCAATGCAGAAGCTGTCCTTGAGGTGCAGCTGGCCGGTGCCACGTCAGTGACGTGTTCCTCTCCGTGCAGCGCAAATGACATGCGGCGTGGATGAGTTCCGATGCAAAGACTCGGGCAGGTGCATTCCGGCGCGCTGGAAGTGCGACGGGGAGGACGACTGCGGCGATGGCTCCGACGAGCCCAAGGAGGAGTGCGGTGAGCCTGGGGCCGGGGAGACCGTCCACCAGGGCCTCGAGGGCACGTCTGCCCCTGCGGCCGTGCCGCGTGCCGACTAGCACCAACCTCGCGGCCCCCCACAGATGAACGCACCTGCGAGCCCTACCAGTTCCGCTGCAAGAACAACCGCTGCGTGCCGGGGCGCTGGCAGTGCGACTACGACAATGACTGCGGGGACAACTCGGATGAGGAGAGCTGCAGTACGTGCCGCCTCACTGGCCGGGAGCAGCACGGATGCGGCCGCAGCCCTCGGCTGTCCCTGCGTCCCCGCGCGCATGGGCCCGGGCACGCGCCGGGGCTGCGTTTGCTGCTCGCACAGAGCTCTGCGGCGGCTGTCGGCCCCCTCGGTCCCTTGGCCAGACCCTGGTGCGCGGGGCAGTTCGGCCCCTGCATGCTTGTGCTCACGTGTGCAGCAGCACTGGCTTCTTGGGCCAGGTGCTGGGCCCCCGGGGGTCCCTCCCTGTCCCTCGACCTGTCCCCATCTGCCCCCTCCAAAGCCCGAAGCTTTTCTTTTCCGTTGATTTCACGTTGTGTTTTTGAGTTTGTGCCATTTCACCTCATCTTATGTTTTTCTCCATTTTCACACTGTCGTTATGGGGCGCTCAGAGGTAGGTTGCTGCCAAAATCTTTTAATTCCACATAGAGCCTCTTGAAAGTAAGCGAGTAGGATGAAACAGAGGTGAGGGCGGAGGGTCGGGGCTGGAGCAGCCCTGAGGGATTTGCACCAGCGCCGCGGCTGCTGCGGGGCCACTCACGCTCCATCCCGTGCTCTGTCCCAAGCTCCCAGGCCCTGCTCTGAGAGCGAGTTCTCCTGCGCCAACGGCCGCTGCATCGCTGGACGCTGGAAGTGCGACGGGGACCACGACTGCGCGGATGGCTCTGACGAGGTATGGCAGCCCCGGCTGCGTCCCGCGTCCCACTGCAGGGCAGCACAGGGGTGCAGCATGCCCCTTCCTGCCCGCCGCCCGGAACACAGTGTCCCTCCTGCCCCTGCAGAAAGACTGCACGCCCCGCTGCGAGTTTGACCAGTTCCAGTGCAAGAACGGGCACTGCATCCCCATGCGCTGGCGCTGCGATGCCGATGCTGACTGCATGGACGGCACCGATGAGGAGAACTGCGGCACCGGGGGTAATGCCAGTGTCGGTGCTCCCTGGCATGCTCTGTGCATGTGGCCCTCCCCTCCCTGTGCCCCTTGTCACCCTGGGAGGGTTGTGGCTCCGTCCGTGCTATGGGTCCATCAGGGCTGCAGCTCCATAAGGGCTGCAGTTCCGTTGCAGCTGCGGCTTTGTCATGGTGGCGGCTTTGTCGCGGCTGCGGCTGTCGGGTCTGCGGCTCCATCGCGACTGCAGCTCCGTCCGGGTTGTGGCTCTGTTGCGGCTGTGACGCCGTTGCGGTTGTGGCTCCGTCGCTGCGGCGGCTCCTTTGCGGCTGGCGCTCGCTGACAGCACAGCCGTGCCGCCCGCAGTCCGCACCTGCCCCCTGGACGAGTTCCAGTGCAACAACACGCTGTGCAAGCCGCTGGCCTGGAAGTGCGACGGGGAGGACGACTGCGGGGACAACTCGGACGAGAACCCTGAGGAGTGCTGTGAGTGCGGTGGCATGCCGAGCGCGGCCGGGCTGCGGGTGCTGCGGGGCGGCGGGACGTGGCGACGCTCCCGGCGGGGCTCTCGCCGCGGGACGGGGGCTCCGGCGGCAGCTCCGGATGAGCGCGACAGCCTGGCTCTGGCGTCTCCTTTCACCGTCACCGTTTGTTTCTGTTTGCCGGTGCAGTGAAATTCCAGTGTCCCCCCAACAGACCGTTCCGTTGCAAGAACGACCGCGTGTGTCTGTGGATCGGTCGGCAGTGTGACGGCATCGACAACTGTGGCGACAACACCGACGAGAAGGACTGCGGTGAGTGGGGGCGGCCGCAGCTCGGCACCTCCGCTCCGCTCCTCTGTGCCAGCCCCGCAGCTCTGGCTGCCGCCTCTGTGCTCTGTCCCAGTGGCACCCGGGCCGGGCTGGGTGCCCCCAGCCCAGCCCGTGCCCACCGCCCTGTCCCCCCACAGAGTCCCCCACGGCCAAGCCCCGGAGCTGCAGCCAGGACAAGAACGAGTTCCTGTGCGAGAACAAGAAGTGCATCAGTGCCAGCCTCCGCTGCAACTTCTTCGATGACTGCGGCGACGGCTCGGACGAGGACTCCTGCTCCCGCGGTGCGTGGCTGGGGGCCGCGGCGGGGGGACGGGGACAGCGCAGGCGCTGACGCTGCGTCCCGCCGCAGATCACAAGTCGTACGACTGCATGACCAACACCACCATGTGCGGGGACGAGGCCCAGTGCATCCAGGCGCGCTCCACCACGTACTGCACCTGCCGCAGGGGCTTCCAGAAAGTGCAAGACAAGAATTCCTGCCAAGGTAGCTACTGCCGCCGAGGGTTCGGGTCAGGCCACCAGGCTCGTGGCTGCTTCGCACCATGCAATGCATCTCCACAGCCCAAGGTGGCTGGGGCACCATGAACGGTGTCCGTGTGGCACCACCGTGATGCAGTGGGCATGGGGGAGCCAGGGGCTGCTGCTCACACGGCCGCTCCGAGGGCCGGGCCGGGTGGCGTCGTGGTTGCAGCCCCCGCCCAACCTCCCCAGTAGCTCCCATCCTCTCTGCCCAGATGTCAACGAGTGCCTGCGCTTCGGCACCTGCTCGCAGCTCTGCAACAACACCAAGGGCTCCCACGTGTGCAGCTGCGCCAAGAACTTCATGAAGACGGACAACATGTGCAAGGCCGAAGGTCAGGAGGGCCGGCGCCGTGCGGGGGGCACCGGCGCCGAGCAGGGGGCACCGGCCCGGCCACGTCCCGCTCCTCCCCACCGTGCTCTTTGCCTTGTGCGGGTGGCCAGGGCGCCTGTCCTTGGCGCGCTGGGAATGCGGAGGCACTTGGCACTGCTCGGAGGGTGCCCGGGGTGCCACGGGGGCTCCTGGCGCTGCTAATGCTGCTGTTTTGCAGGCTCCGAGCACCAGATCCTGTACATCGCCGATGACAACAAGATCCGCAGCATGTACCCCTTCAACCCCAACTCCGCCTACGAGCCGGCCTTCCAGGGCGACGAGAACGTGCGCATCGACGCCATGGACATCTACGTGAAGGGCAACAAGATCTACTGGACCAACTGGCACACGGGCAGGATCTCGTACCGCGAGCTGCCCGCCTCCTCCGCCGCCTCCACCGCCTCCAACCGCAACCGGCGCCAGATCGACGGCGGCGTTACCCACCTCAACGTGAGCCCGGCCGGGGCCGTGGCGGAGGCGCCGGGCTGGCGCCGCAGCCTTCTCCCCCTGACCGCCCCCTTTCCTCTGCTCTTCCCAGATCTCAGGGCTGAAGATGCCTCGGGGCATCGCTATCGACTGGGTGGCCGGGAACATCTACTGGACCGACTCTGGACGGGATGTCATCGAGGTGGCGCAGATGAAGGGCGAGAACCGCAAGACGCTGATCTCGGGCATGATCGATGAGCCCCACGCCATTGTTGTCGACCCGCTGAGAGGGTGAGACCCAAGGCCTCGCTGTCCCCCTCCACCCAGCCCTCCCCCTGCCCCAGCCCTTCCCTGGCCTCTGGCGCTGGCGTTGCCGGAGCCACGTTCCCCTTGGGCCGTAACTCCAGGCTGCCTGGGAGAAGGGGTGAGGGTCCCTGTTCCGAGGGGCCCACCCTGCTGTGCCCCCCGACCGGTCCTGACCGCGGCCCCTCGGCAGGACGATGTACTGGTCGGACTGGGGCAACCACCCCAAGATCGAGACGGCCGCCATGGACGGGACGTTGCGGGAGACGCTGGTGCAGGACAACATCCAGTGGCCCACGGGTGAGCAGAGGCCCCGGCGGGGCGGCGGGAAGGGCCCACACGCAGGCGGGAGCCTCATCGCGTGTCTGCGCCGCAGGGCTGGCCGTGGACTATCACAATGAGCGGCTCTACTGGGCCGACGCCAAACTCTCCGTCATTGGCAGCATCCGGCTCAATGGCACCGACCCCGTCGTGGCCATCGACAACAAGAAGGGTGAGTGGGGCCCCAGGAGCCCCCAGCACGGGGTGGGGGTACAGGGTCTGCGGGATGGGGCCTTCCGCACGGTGCCCCTGGGCACTGCAGACCCCAGGTTGGAGATGCCCAAGGGACAGCAGCGAGGGGACAGTGGGTTGCCCTTGCCAGTGCTGCTGGCACTGCCTCAGGCCGGCCGCCCCGGTGCATGCGCTGAGCTGCCCCCCGCGGCTGCCGTAGGGCTGAGCCACCCCTTCAGCATCGACATCTTCGAGGACTACATCTACGGCGTCACCTACATCAACAACCGCATCTTCAAGATCCACAAGTTTGGGCACAAGTCCGTCACCAACCTGACGTCCGGCCTCAACCACGCCACCGACGTGGTGCTCTACCACCAGTACAAGCAGCCAGAGGGTTGGTGCCAGCGCCGGGCTGGGCAGCCCAGCGTGGGGATGGGGCACCGGGGGCTCCCGCGGATCGGGGGCTCACGCCACCTCTCGCCCCGTCAGTGACCAATCCCTGCGACCGCAAGAAGTGCGAGTGGCTCTGCCTGCTCAGCCCCAGCGGCCCCGTATGCACCTGCCCCAATGGCAAGCGCCTGGACAATGGCACCTGCGTGCTCATCCCCTCGCCCACCGTCTCACCCGTTGGTAGGTGTCGGGGGCCAGGCGGGCACCGCGGCCGTGTCCGCGCCGTGAGCGGCGCCGCGGCTCAGCCGGCCCCTCTCCTCCGCCGCCACCAGTGCCCACCACGGACACCTGTGACCTGGTCTGCCTCAACGGGGGCAGCTGCTTCCTCAACGCCCGCAAGCAGGCCAAGTGCCGCTGCCAGCCGCGCTACAGCGGCGACAAGTGCCAGATCGACCAGTGCTGGGACTACTGCCAGAATGGGGGCACCTGCGCCGCCTCGCCCTCCGGTGAGCCCGGCGGCGCCGACGAGTGCCCGGGGTGCTGGGGGTGGGTGCCTGGCTCACGGCGCTCTCGCCTTCCCCCAGGGATGCCCACGTGCCGCTGCCCCACCGGCTTCACGGGACCCCGCTGCAACCAGCAAGTGTGCACCGACTACTGCCTGCACAACGGCAGCTGCACCGTCAACCAGGGCAACCAGCCCAACTGCCGCTGCCCGCCCTCCTTCATCGGTGACCGCTGCCAGTACCGTGAGTGCCACGCGCTGGGGAGCAGCGCCCGGGGATCCCGGTGCTCGCACGAAGCGGGGGGAGCCACGAGGGGCTGGGCGCCGGTGGCAGGTGCGCGGTCACTGGTGGTGGGTGCGCGGTCACCGGTGCCCTGACGGCCGCCCCGCTTCGGCCCCTCGCAGGTCAGTGCTTCGACTACTGCGAGAACAACGGCGTGTGTCAGATGACAGCGAGCGGTGCCAAACAGTGTCGCTGCCCGCCCCAGTTCGAGGGCAGCCGCTGCCAGGACAACAAGTGCTCCCGCTGCCAGGAGGGCGAGTGCAACATCAACAAGCAGAGCGGAGAGGTCTCCTGCATGTAGGTGCCAGGGCAGCGGGGCTGGGCACGGTGCTGCGGGGACCCTGTGTGCCCACTCGTGCTCTCTGCCCTGCAGCTGCCCCAATGGCAAGGTGGCCCCCAGCTGCCTCACCTGTGACAACTACTGTCTCAACGGTGGCACCTGCACCGTGGGCGACAAGACGCAGCTGCCCGAGTGCCTGTAAGCATGGCCGGAGTCTGGGACCGTGGGGGAGGCGCCGTCGCCTCCCCTTCAGCGCTGCCCATTGCCCCATGGTACTGACGTTCCTCTCCGCTCCCGCAGGTGCCCGGCGGGGCTGACGGGGCCGCGCTGTGAGGACGTGGTGCTCAGCGAGCCGCAGAGCAGCCGTGCGTAGCGGGGCGCTGCGGGGAGGGAATTTCCACAGGGCTGCTGGTTTGCCCGGCACCTGGCCGGGAAAGCCAGAGCTCCTGCTCCGGGTCCCTCCCGGCCCGGCTGCCGAGCCCTGGGGTGGGCAGGGGACGGTGGCAGTGGCACAGCCGTGCAGCCGCTGACGGGCACTCGTGCCTGTCCTCCCAGGAGCTGCTTCCATCGTCATCCCCATCCTGCTGCTGCTGCTGCTCCTGGCCGTGGTGGCCTTTGCCTGGTACAAGTGGAGGATCAAGGGGTAAGTCGGGCGCTGGGGCTGGAGGAAACATTGCATCCCTGGCCCCTCCAGTGCCCTCTGGCGCTGATCCCAGCCCTGTTCCACCCCCCAGTGCCAAGGGCTTCCAGCACCAGCGGATGACCAACGGTGCCATGAACGTGGAGATCGGGAACCCCACCTACACCTACGACGGGGAGCCTGACGACGATGTGGGGGAGCTGCTGGATGCCGACTTCACCTTGGACCCGGACAAGGTGGGATGCGGGGCCGGAGCGCCGGGCTGGGCTGGGCTGTGGGTGCCCTGTGCGACTGCTCGATGCTCTCCACAGCCCACCAACTTCACCAACCCCGTGTATGCCACGCTCTACATGGGCGCCCACAACAGCCGCAACTCACTGGCCAGCACCGACGAGAAGCGAGAGCTGCTGGCACGGGGGGCAGACGACGAGCTGGCCGACCCACTGGCGTAGGGCAGGCGCAGACGCCGGGACAGTGGGGCTGGGGCGGCCCAGGGCCGCTGTATAAATGTACAAATGAAGGATTATTACTTTTCTATGTGAGCAGTATTATTACCTGTATATTCCCCGGTACTGGGCCCTCGCGCCCCTCTGTGCCAGATCCGACTTTGGTTTGGTTTCAGTCTCTTTCCGTGGGGCCTCCCCACTGCTGGGGCGGCCGCGAGGCCGGTGAGGGAGCCGGGGGCGACATGCGGCGGGGCCGGGCGCCTGGCGCTGCCCGTTCAGCAGAGACCGGGGAATCGTGCAAAAAGCCGGACGCCGGCAGCACCGGGTCCAGGCAGGAGGGTGCAAAGCGCAGGGGCTGCTCCCCCCGCTCCTCCCTACTCCCTGCCCTTTACCTGCGTCCTCTCCACATCCCTGTGTCCCCCTCTCCCTGCATCCCTCCACACTCCCCTCCCTGCACCCACTCTTGTCCTGGTCTTCCTCCCCTACTGCTTTTTCCCCCTGTTCCCCCTCCATGGCCTCTGTGGCCTCCCCCGCTCCTTTCTTAGCTCCCCCTGTCCCTCCTTCCCTTCCCTTTGTGGCATTTTCAGCTCCTTGCTGCTGGGGGGCCCTGGCGAAGCCCCCGGCCCGGCCGCTGCGGCCCCCGCTCCGGCTTGCCTGCACCTCGCCCGCTCCAACATGCACATTTTTTAACAGGAGAAAAATAAAAAACACACTCAAAAAAAAAATCAACATGGAAATGACCTAGCTTTTATAGTAGAAATAAATAAACGCATGTGGGGGGAGGGCAGGGGGCGACCCCATCCTTTTATTGGGGGGAAATGTTTTAATAATTTTTGCTGGATTACTTTACAACTAAACAAAACAGATATTGTTATAAATAAAATTTTTAAAAACTGACGAGGCGGCTCTACTTGTTGGCGATGGAGGGTGGCTTGTGGGCCCGGGGGGGGTGCGGCTGGGACTGGCCCCCCTGGCTCCCCAGGCTGAACCCTGCGCCCTGGACCGAACCCCGCACCACGGGCCGAACCCCGCACCCCGGGCCGAGCCCCGCGCGCGCCCCGCTCCGGTGCCGGCTCCGCGGGCGCTCCCGGGTGCGACCGCCAGGTGGCGCCACCGCCCTCGGGAAGGGGGCGGCGGGAGGGGCCCGCGCGGGCAGCCCCCGCCCGTGCGCGCCCCTTTGTGCACCTCCCCCATAGCCCCCCCATGTGCACCCCATGTGTGGACCCCGTGTGTGCACCCCCACAACGCCGTGTGTGCACCCCGTGTGCGCACCCGCTCACAGCCCCCTGTGCGCACTCCCTGTGTGCACCCCATGTGTGAAACCCCCTGCATGCACCACATGTGTGCAGCCCCCACAGCCCCCTGTGTGCACCCCCTGGGTTCACCCCACTGTGTGCACTCCATGTGTGCAACCCCCCTGCATGCATCCCCCCCCCCACAGCTCCCTGTATGCACCCCCATGTGTGCGTGCTCCTGTGTGCACCCCTCACAGCCCCACTGTGTGCATCACATGTGTCCACCCCCCACAACCTCCCCGTGTGCACCCCCCCCACAATCACCGTGTGCACCCTGCACACCCCTCTGCATGCACCCCCCCCATGTATGCATCTCCCACATAGCCCCCACACAGTGTTCACCCCCGTGTGCACCCCCCCCCCCGAAACACACATAAAACCCGCCCGTGTGGACCCCCCCCCCCCTGCCCCCGCACGGATTCCCCCCCCCGCCGTGCACGCACCCTTGCTCGCCCCTGCTCGTGGGCACCTGCCTTGTGGGTAGACTAGAGCGCTGTGGGCTGCTGCACAGACCCCCTTGTTGCACACACTCTGCCAGGCCCTGCATGCATGTGCGTGCACACATGTGCACACACGTACTCACATGCTACCCACACATGTGCATGTGCTCATACACACATGCAAACACACACGTGCACCCATGCACACACATACATGCACACACATGTGCCTATGCACACACATACTCACATGCCACCCACATATTTGCACATTCTCATACACACATGTGCATGCACGTATGCACTCACATGCCACGCACACATGCGCATGTGCTCATACACACACACACACTTGTGCACGCACTGCAGTGCAGCAGGGCTGGCTCAGACCCACCTGCCGTTGGGACAGGGGGCAGCAGGGCCCATCCTGCTGCCTGGTCCAGTGAGGTGGCCCAGGCCGTATCCTGGCCCCGCGCTGCGGGAGAGGGCAGTGGATGGAGGACCCTGCTGATGGCGGGTCCCTGCGGTGGTGGCAGTGGGACGGGCGCTGTGTGCACACAGCTCCTGCTCCACTCTCTGCTCCTTGCAGCGCATGCACAAACCTCTCTGCCTGGTCATCCTTCATCTTCCATCCTTCCTCCTCCTCCTCCTCACAGGCCCCACTGCCCCCCAGAGCACCAGCGGCCCCTGTGCGCCTCCTCTGCACCCATGTGGGATGGATGGAGCGGGCAGGTGCCCGTGCATGGGATCGGGCAGCACGAAGGCAGCCCCAAGCCCCGCGCTGCCCCGCACCTCCATGGCACTGGCTTGGGCTTCTCAGGGGCACAGGGGTGAGGGGATGCAGGGCCACGCAGGGGGACACAGGGACAATCCCGGCACCCAGTGCCCCCGATGGCATGGGCACCTGCGTGGGCGCTGGGGAAGCGTCTGGTTGCTCTGCCGAAGGGCTGCACCGCGGCCCGGCCTCAGATCTATTTCCATCCTGGCTCTTTGTTCACTTATCGGTTTCTTATATCTCCTCCCGTTTTTTTTTCTTGTTTTTTTTTTTTTTCCTCCCTTTTCTCTTTTTTCTCTCCATCTCTTTTTCTCTTCTTTTCCCTTCCCTGTTCTTTTCAAGCCTTGCTCGTTTCCCCTTCCTCTGCCTGCCTGGACTGGGGGCTGCCAATGGGATAGGGAGACCCTGCCCCCTCCTCCCTTGGGGGCCTGGGGACCCCAGGGCTGCTACGGGGACCTTGCTGCACCGCGTCAGGGGAGGGATCCAGGGGGGCTCCCGGATGCCTGGGCCCTTCCTCCTGCACGGGAGAAGCGGGATGCAGAGTGCAAGAATCATTGCAGCGAGCACGAGGCTGAGGTGGGAGCTTCCTCTGCACCGGGTGCCCCTGCCATGGGCAGCAGGTGGGGGGCTCCAGGGGTCCCTCCTGCTCCGGGCGGCATCGCCTATCCCGCACCCTTCCTGTCTCTCTTCCCACAGTTGCGTCCCCCGCACCGTGTTACCCGCACCCCGGGCACGCGCAACGCCACGTCCGTGTGCGGGAGACGGCCCCGGGGGGCCAGCGGGGCACCCGCTCCCAGCGCGGGCGCAGGGAGCCCTGCGGAGAGGGGGCGGCCAGGCCGGGCGCAGGATGCCCGCGGTGCCGCCCCCGTCCCGGTGCCCCCCCGCCCCTCCCGCCGCCCGCCCGGCGTTGGCGCCGCCCGGCCCCAGCAAGTCTCCAACTTTCTTCCTGCCTCCGCGGCCGCCGCCCGCTCCGCCCGCCCGGCCGCGCTCCAGCCCGCGCCGCGCGATGCTCCGCGCCCGCCTGGCCCTGCTCGGGCCCTGGCTGCTGCTGCAGGTACCGCGCGCCCCCCGCCGCCCGGGCCGGGGTTTGGAGGCGGGGAAGCCGCGCCGCCGGCGGGGGTCCCGGGTCGCAGGAGAGGGATATTTGGACGAGGGGGATATTTGGAGGGTCGTGCAATTCCAGCGAAGGGGGTTTGGAGTGGGGGGGCGCGATTTCGGGGCGAGGGGGGGTCCTACATTTACTGGGGGGGGGGTGGTCATGCAACGCCAGGCGGGGATGTGTGTGCGATTACTGCGAGGGGCTCGTGCAGCGCCGGCGGGGAAGGGGTCGTGTAATTTGGGGAGGGAGAGGGCAGTGGGGGGGGGGGTTGCCTTTGAGCAGGGGCCGCCATGTGGGTGTTGCGGGGCGGGGGGGGGGGGGGGTGTCCGTGCAAGTCCCGGGGCAGCGGCCGGGGGTCGCGCAGTGCCGGGGGGGGAGTCGCGACAAGGCACCGCGGGGGGGTCCGGCTGCCCCAAGTTGGCCGGGCAGGGGGTGGGGGGGCCGCGGCCACGGGCGCTGCTCCCCCCCCCCCCGCGGTGAAGCGCCGTCTGGCAGCTGCAGAGGGGGCGCGAGACGGAGCCGCGTGGATCGGGTGCGCGTGGGCGGCCCCGGACTCACTCGTGTCCCGCTCCTGCGCCCCTCTCCCCGCCGCCGGGTCTGGGGGCCGCGGAGCCCGGAACGACCCGCGCGGCACCGCCGAGGGGACGAGCGCTGGAGCTGCCCCGTTCCTGTCCCGAGCCGGTGCGGGCTCAGCCCGGCTGGCTGCGCACCCGCGGGGGGGGCCCGTCCTCACCAGTTCTGGCCCCTCTTTCCCGCGTCCCCGAGAGGTAGCGCGGGGAGGGGGCGCCCCGCGCCCCCCCGGTCCCCAGAGTGGCCCCGGGACCGCTGCTCTCTCCCCCCCGGTGCTGGGGGGAGCCGAGGCCGCTCGAGCGGCCCCCCCGCCGCAAGAGCGCAGGGTTGGGGCCGCCGGGGGCTGCGGAGGGGGCTGGTCCCCCCCAGGCGCGGCAGAGGGGCCCGGCCTCATCGCCTCGTGGCTCGGCTTTCCTGACACTCCATTTTTACTTTCCGTGTTTCATGAATAAAATCAAACGAGTCAATTCCCCCGGGGAATTGGATGCACATCAGGGACCCCCCCCCCGCACAGCCCCCCCGGCCGAGGCTGTGGCAACTTGTCTCCCTCCCCGGCGCTCCATCCCCGTGCTTGCAGGTGCACCGATTGCAACCGCGCGCGTGTGCGGGGGGGCTGCGCCGTGACCCCCTCCCCGCGTCCAGCGAGCGCGGAGCATCTGTCGGCGCCGGAGCCGCTCCAAGACAAATGGTTTTGTTTTGATGGCAGCGGGCGCAGGGCGCTGCCCCGGCCCCTCTGCCGCCTGCACGGAGGAGCTGCCGCGGGGACTGCGGCCCCTGTGCCCCCTGCGCTGTCAGGGCCGGGCCAGTCCCGCCAGGAGAAACTTTCCGGTCAGGAGCGGGAGGGCCCCACGTGCGGGAGCGAGAGCAGCTGCGGGCGGAGGAGGAGGGGGCTGCAGACCCCCGCCGGGCCCCGTGTTTGCAGTGGTCCCCCCCGGGTCCCTCCCCCCGCTGTGCTGGACAAGCTCATCCCCCCCCATCACCCGCTGTCCCCACCCTGGCCACTGCTCTGCCTTGCTGCATCACCTTGTTTTTGTGCGTTGAATTTAGATCTGGGAAGGATGGGGCGGTCTTGGCACAGGGCTGGGGGCCTGGGGCTGCACGATTGCCCCTGCTGGGGCTCCGTTTCTCAGGAAACGGCGCCCTGGGCCTCAATTTTCCTGTCCTGGGCAAGTGTAGGGGGCAGTGAGTGGTGGCAGTGTCTGGGGTGGCCCTCTCCCCAGCCATCGCCCTTCCCAGAGGCATCCCTGGGGTGGTAGCCGGGGATGGCGGCCCCGTGGGGCAGCGGGTTGGCAGATGGCCCTGCCACAGGCAGCTGCGCTGGCCCCTTAGGTGCAAGGCCCCCCTCTACTCCCCTGCTTGTGTTATGGGGAGAATGTAACCCTTTCTTGGCATACGGAAGCGTGCTGTCTCCTCTCCCCTCCCCGCCCCAGCTGTCCCCACGTCGAAGGGGATGACTGTGAGGCTCTTCCCGAATGCTCCAGGCACAGGTGTCGGCATCGACCACCTGTGCTGCCCGGCTGCCTCCCCTCTGTCACCCCACAATTTGCAGGGCCGTTTGCCCCTCGCTCCCAAAGTCAACAGTGCTGCTTTGGGGAGGTGGCAGCGCCCGGACACCTGGGCTCTGCTTGAGGGCTCCTTGCAGCCCATGCGCACCCTTGGCCAGGGCAGCCCGGTGCGGACTGCGGCAGTGTCGACGCCGTGGGACAGCGGGAAGCGTGGCCGGGATTTCCCTGTCACTGGGGCTGTCTGCTCGGGTGTCTGCAGGGCAGCCGGGGACAGCAGAGCATCCCAGCGGGCGCCTCTCCCGTGCCAGGGTCACCCACATGGGGCCGGTGCGGCCGCCCCACAGCCCTGCTCTGCTCTGAGCTCTGGGCTCCCCTTGCTGCCCCGCGCAGAGCCGCAGCCCTGCGAGCCCCGCGGGGCTCCACTTGCGCCTCGTGCCGCTCCTGCGTGTGCTCAGATGAGCTGTCGCCAAACAAGCGCGCACGGTCGGGCCCGGAGCTTTCCCGGCGCCTCATTTCCCTTTCTTTAATAACTCGTCCCCGCGCTGCCCTTTGCTCCCTGTGCGGGATCATGCAATAACCTGCAGCCAGCAGCGCCGCGGGGCCCAGGCGGGGGGGCGCAGCGCGGGATGGCCCTGTGGGACCTGCTCCCCCCGTGCTGCAAACCCGGGGCCGGGGCTGGTGTTTGACTGCAGGCAGGATGGGCGGCAGCCGCAGCCTTCGCGCTTGGACGCGAGAATAAATGGCCCGGGAAAGATGGAGCTTCCTTTGCAGCCGCTCCGATGCTGCTGGAGGAATGCGCGCGGCCGCTGCCGCTCCCCGGGCGCCATCGCGAGCAGGGAGCTGCTGCTAAACCTGCACCCTGGCTGCAGCAATGGGGCTGCAGCGTGCCCCCTGCACCAGCTGGGCATCGCCCCCCAGCTCTGCAGCCGCCCCCGTCCGCGACGGCCTCACTCCCCTACGTGGTGCCTGCTGCCCCCCCCTCCCCAGCCTTGACACTGGCCCCGGCTCCAAGCGAGGGGTGCGCGGTGCCGCGGCGTGGAGGGGGGGGCTGGAAATGCAATTTATGATCCCGCCTGATAAGATCTTATAAAATTTCCCGGGCACACTCGAAATTACATTTCCATAGCTCAGGAGAAGCGATCTTCTCGCACGCCGATACCTGCCACTTTTATGGCTACATTTATTGCAATAATAAAGCGGAGCAGGGAGGCGCCGCGGGAGGCGGCAGGCTTGGGCGCTGGTGTCATGCTGGTGCTCGGGGCTGGGGGCGCAGAGCTGAGGCCGGGTGCCGTCCGTGGGTCACTCCGCTTGCATGCGCTGCGCATGCCCCTTGCGCACCGGCTTGCACACTACTTGCAATCTGCTCGCACACCCCTTTCACACCCCTCGCACACCGCTCACCCTCGCCCCCTTCCCGCTCTGCTTCTCTCCTCATTTCCCCATTCAGTCTCTTTTCTTCCTCCAGTCCAATGAGTCACACAAGCCCTGGATCCTTCGCCTGGTGCCGGCTCCTCCCTTCTATTATATTTTTTCCTTTGCTCTTAACAGCACTTTTCTTTGCCACCTGCGGGGGGAGGCTGGGGGGGCCCATATCCCGCTTCCCCCTCCCTAGCTCCTGTCTCACCACGAAGCCCTTAAAAATAATAAATAAATAAAACAGCAGCAGAGAAAAGAAAAGGCAGGAAACGAATGACAGGGAAAAGGAACCAAAAGGAAGGAAAGAAGAAGCAAAAAAAAAAAAAAAAAAAAAACCCAAAGTCCTACTCGGGCTATGAAATATTTATCAGCAGGCGCGTGCCGAGCGCGTTAATAAAGCCGCTGCATTTGCATATTTTCCCTGTGTATGGCGAGAGGTGTCTGTTCGGGGTGAGGGCAGCACTTCGTGCCCCGGCGCGGAGCGGCAGGTTCCCCTGGCGCAGGGAGTGCGGTGGCCCTGCGGTGCCATGTCCCGGGCATCCCGGTCAGGCCAGAGCCTCCGCTTGACTCCGCTGGCGTCCCTGGCCCTGGCCCAGGTGTCCCCAACGGCAGGTCACGCCGTTGCCCTGGCACCGAGGAGCCATCACCGCAGATTCGCCTCCTGGGGACTTTCATTAGCAGCCTGCCACTCATCAGCCCCATCTGCGCGCGGAGCCAGGCAGGCCACGGCCACGGCCACGCGGACGCGGAGTCGGAGCCAGGCATGCAAGGAGAGACATGCGGATGCACGCACCCTCCCTGTGCACGTGCATCCCACTGTGCACCCGCATCCCGCAGTGCACATCTCCTGCTGCACGCGTGCATCCCAGCGTACACCTGCATGCTCACGTGCACATGCACCTCAACATGCATGCACAGCCTCACGTGCCTGTGCATGCATACACACACAAACACAGACGTGTGCACGTACCCCGAGAGGCAGAGGAGCCTGTAAGGAGACACGCAGCGACATGACGCGTGTGCGCGCACCCCTGCGTTCGTGCATGAGGTACCTGGCTCGTGCACACACAGCCGCGCGGCAGGCGCGTGGGCAGGTGCGCAGGCATTTGGAGCTCTCGCTTGTGCTCGCAGGTGTGAGTGCCGGGTGACACCTTGCGTGGCAGCAGGTGCTCGGGTGGATGCCGGCGCCAGGGCTCGCTGAGCACCCTCGCCCGCAGATGCACCGTGCACGTTGCGCTGGCGCCCGCCCGGGTGCCTCCCCGCAGCCCGGCTGAGTCCAGTGCTGCGCCGCGGTGCCCGGCGCCGCATTAGCACCCGCGCGGCACCAGCGAGATAAATGGGAGCTGTCACAAGCACCTTGTTTGCTGCTAACCTTTGGAAATGCCACACCGCCCCGGGCTGCGCCGCACCAGGGGGAGCTGGCCCGCAGGGATTGTCACTCACCACGTCCAATTAATCTCCTTGTGCTAACGAAGGTGGTGGGGTGATGGGGGGGGGGGACACTGGCTTGACCCTGTGCCTGTGGGCAGTGCTGCAGGCCCTGAGCTGAGGATCAGCACTGGCTCCAGCACCTGGTGCTGAGGTGAGGATGCCTCAGGGGGAGGATGCTCAGAGAGGCCAGGGTGCTCGGGAAGATGCTGTTGCTCGGGATGGCAAGGACGCCTGAGGCACTCAGGGTGGTGAGGATGACGAGGGAGATGAGGATGCTGAGGGAAATGAAGACACGGGGTGGGGCGGAGATGAGGATGCTAGGGGAGACGCGGATGCTGAGGGCACCCGGGATGATGAGGGCAGTGACTGCTTGGCAGCACAGGACAGGCTGCTCTGGGGCCGGGTGGCTCCTCCTCGGCCTCAGGCCGCTCTCGTCCTCGGGCGGCTGCAGGGGCAGCGCTGTCAATCCACCCTCCCTTCCGACGCCAAGGTGACCTGGCCCCGGGGGAGCAGCTGCCGGCGCTTGGCCCTGCCGCAAATGGGATGTGAGCGGCCGTCACTGCTGCCCTGACGAGCCAAATCGATGCCGGCACCGAGCGCCTTCCCAGTCCCTCCGCAGCCCTTCCTACACCCTCGCCCTGCCGTGCTCGCACACCCACAGCACTGCATAGGGCCATGCATGCGCGTGGTGCCCATGCATGCACGTGGGGCCCATGCACATGTGTGGGATCCATGCACATGTGCGGGATCCATGCATTCATGTGGGACCCAGGCATACATGTGAAGTCCATGCGTGCGTGTGGGGCCCAAGGACGCTTGTGGGATCCATGCATGCATGTGGGATCCATGCACACATTTGCAGTCCGTGCAAGCACAGGGCAGACAGGAGCGTCACTCTTCACTGTGCAGCTGAGCGGGACCTGCCCTGGGTGGAGGGGCCGCTGGGCTCCGCTCTGCAGGAGGAGCCTCCTGCCGCCTCCCCTGGCCGCTGCCCTGGCCCCTCATCCCGCCGCACACGGCCACGATCGATGCCCCGGCGGCGCGGGTGGCTCGGCCCTGCTCCACGATTCCCTTTCATGTGCAGCTGCCTGGCCCCAGGAGCAGGGGCTTCCCGCACGGACAGCAACCGGAGCCGGAGCCATCCTGCCCCCTTCCCAGCCACAGCCCCACAGCCCTTGGTGACCCACTGAGCTGGTGCCAGCAGCCCCTACCCCGTGATACCCCGTCCCACTGCTTCCCCCATGACCTCCCTGTTCCCATCGCTTCCCATTTCTCTCTGCATTCCTGGGCTCAGTTCCCCATTGTTTCCCTGGCCCCATCATTTTCCCACTGCATTCTCATCCCCACCAGATCCCTCTCCCCATCCCTCCCGCACCACATTCCCTTCCTTATTCCTATTCCTATCAATTCCCCATTGCATTCCCATCCCAATCACCTCCCCATTCCCACTGTGTTCCCACTGCATCCCTACACTCACCCCTCACCCCCCACAGGCCATCCCGGGCAGTGGTCTGTGAGTGCAGCCTGTCCCATGGGCGCCCCTCTCCCACCTGGCCTCGTCCCTTGGGACCTGCCACTGCTCTGGGGCTGGTGCTGGGGGGTGGGCGAGCACTGGGGCCGGAGGAGCCTGGGGGCAAAGGCCTTCCCCCTCCCCTGCTCCCTCCTCCGGTCTCCCGCGCTCGCCGGCTGGGAAGGCGCCCGGCTTTGAAGCTGCATTGAAATATAGATAAGGGCGAAGGCAGCATCGTGGTGGGAGAGCGGTGGAGGGGGCTGCGGGAGGCTCAGCCCCAGCCTTGCAGCACCACCACCCCGGCCGCTCTGCGGCCGCATGGATTTGGTTCGTCCTTCCCCGGGGTTGGCTCGTGCCCCCGGCCCAGTGCGCAAGCCCTGGCGCGCTCGCTGCAGAAATGTCCATGGGGGCCATGCGCGGCACCCACAGCGCAGCGCATCCCACCCCAGGGTGCAACCCAGACCCCATCCCCTGCTCCATGGGGCTGGGGGCGCTCAGGGAGCGGGAGCCGCTGGCAGAGCAGGGCCTGGACACTGCGCCCGCCACGAGCAGCGCAGCCCCCGCCGCCCCGGTGCAATTACAGCAGCGGGAGGAGCGGCCCGGCGGGGGCCCTGTAAATCCAGCGGCAGATCAGAGGCCCGGGGTAATGCAATTAGGCTTCCCTGGCAGGCGGCGGGGGCTTGCAGCCCCCCCAGCCCTGCATTTTAATGGGGCTCAGCTGCGCTGAGCAGGCGGTAATGAACCGCCTGCTCCTGCTCTGCCATCGCGGGGATGGGGGGGACAGGGAGACAGCCCCACTGGGGTGGTTGGGTCCTGCAGGGGGCTGGGGCTGGGGTGGGGGCACGACTGGGTGCAGGCCTGTGAGGGGGTGCCATGGGCTGCATGGATGCAGTGGTGCAAAGGGGCGCAGGAGGTGCACAGTGGGTGTGGGGGGACCCATGCAGGAGGGGGCACTTGCCTGGGCACCCACTCGCGCAATCTCTGCCCTCTTCCCTGCACAGATGGTGTGTGCCGAGGGCCACATGGCCAAGACCCTGGGCTACCTGGAGCTGGGCACCTCCGGTCTCCTCAAGGACGTGCCCTACGGCAGCCTGAAGCCACCGGCACTGGAGCCTGGGCGGCTGGTGCCCGCTGGGGCCGGCACTGCCGGGCTGCCCAGCGGGCCCTGGGACTGGCCAAGCAACCAGACGGCTGGCGGGGGGCTGAGCCCCCGCGCCCGGCGCAAGCCCTCGCTCAAGGCCACCCGTGCCAAGAAGATCTTCGGCTGGGGAGACTTCTACTTCAACATCAAGACGCTCAAGTTCAGCCTGCTGGTGACGGGCAAGATCGTGGACCACATCAATGGCACCTTCAGTGTCTACTTCCGCCACAACTCCTCGAGCCTGGGCAACGTCTCGGTGAGCATCGTGCCGCCCTCCAAGGCGGTGGGCTTCGAGGTGCTGCTGCCTGCGCTGGCGCGCCCGCCGCCCCTGCAGAGCACCCTGCCCCAGGACCGCCCCAAGGCCCTCAACTGCCACGTGGAGTATGAGAAGACCAACCGGGCGCGCAAAAACAAGCCCTGCCTCTACGACCCATCCAAGGTGTGCTTCACGGAGCACATGCAGAGCCACGCCGCCTGGCTCTGCGCCAAGCCCTTCAAGGTCATCTGCATCTTCATCTCCTTCCTCAGCATCGACTACAAGCTGGTCCAGAAGGTCTGCCCAGACTACAACTTCCAGCACGACAACCCCTACTTCGGCTGAGGGTGCCCATGGCAGCCGGTGCACGGGGCTGGCAGCAGGTTTCGGGGCAGGACGGGGAGCAGGCAGATGCAAGGGGTGCAACCATGGGCACGCTGCACACATGGAGGCTTGTGCATCTCCGTGCAAACACATGCACGTGCACCAGCTCCACGCATGTGCATGCATGTGTGCACATGCTGGCCTCTGCCTCCGCGTGCGGGGATGCCCGTGTGCACGCTCGCAGGTGCCCGCGTGTTTCCGAATGCAACCACCCCCGTGCATACCGGCCGCCTGCCCACATATCCCTGAGCCCTGGCCACCTCTCCTTGGCCGGGAGCACCTAGGCCAGGGTGGGGAGGACGGGTTGCCAGATCAAGCCCCCTGCGTCCTGTGGAGACCTCCCTTCTGCTGCTGCCGGGCAGGAAACAGCCCAAATGAGC
The DNA here is from genome assembly GCF_059628265.1 of Tinamus guttatus. Classification (NCBI taxonomy): domain Eukaryota; kingdom Metazoa; phylum Chordata; class Aves; order Tinamiformes; family Tinamidae; genus Tinamus; species Tinamus guttatus. Next base: position 122,351 of record NW_028289601.1, read on the forward strand.
AGCCTCCAGCCCGGACCTGCCCCGGCACGAGAGGGACCCGCCGCACCGCCCCCTCCTGCCCTCCATCCCCCTGGCTCTGGGCAGCGGCTGCTTCCTATTTTTGTAAGAAAATCAAAACGAAAAAGTGGAAAATTAAAAATTTAAAGTGTGAAGTTTCCTGGGCCCGCGCTGATCCTTGTAGCCCCAACGGCCGCCTCAGGGCGGGCGCCGGGCCGGGTCCCTGGGCTCCGGGGCGGACGCGCCGGGCCGGGGATGGCCGGAGGGAGCGGGGCGGGTGCTGGGCACGGTGGGGACAGGGCGGTGGGTGGCTGTGGGTGCCGGGGCTGCGGCGGAGCAGGGCGCAGCGCCGCAAGGACGAGATGCTGGGGACGGGCACATGGGGGGACAAGGCGGTGGGTGCAGCGGAGAGGGGCGCAGAGCCGCAAGGACGGGGTGCTGGGGACGGGCATGCGGGGGACAGGGGGCGCGGGGCACGGACCTGCGTGCGGGGGTGCGGGGAGGGATGCGGGGCAGACTCGGCGGTGCCGGGGATGCGCGGGGGGATGCAGGGACCGGGCGGAGCGGACGGGGCCACGGGGCCGCGGGCGGGTCGCAGGGGGTGGGGGACGGGTCCTCCCCCTTCCCGGCGGGCCCCGCGCTGCCGCCCCGCCCCCGCCAGCGCTCGCGCGGTTCGGGCCGGAGCGGGACCGGGCCGGGACCGAGGCCGGGGCCAGGAGCGGGAGCCGGCGGGGCTGTCCCGAGCTCGCACCGCCATGTGGCCGCTCCGGATGGGCAGGGTGAGCCGGGCAAGAGCGGGACCGGGAGCGGGGCTGGAGAAGAGAACGAAGATGGAGATGGAGATGGAGCTGAAGCTGTGGCCGGGACGGGGAGCAGGGCTGGAGACGGAGACGGGAGCGGGACTGGAGCGGGCTCCGCGCGGTCAGCGCGCCGCGGATCCCGCCCCGGTGCCGGTGCCGGTCCGGCTCGACCCGCGCTGACGGCGGCTCCTGCCCTGGGCGCCCCCGCCCTCCACCAGACTTTGTCCAGTCCCAAAGTCCCTTTGGCGGCACCGGCGGCTGCTTCCCCCGCCGTGGATGATGCAACGGGGCGATGGCGCTTGCCCGGCGCCCCCCTGCCCCGCCCCGCCGCCATAGCCCCGCCCCACCACGCCCCTAGCCCCGCCCCGCCGCTTCATTAGCATAGTCCTACAGCAGTAGCCCCGCCCCGACACGCCCCTAGCCCCGCCCCGACACAACCCCCTAGCCCCCTCCGTCGCCTTAGCCCCACCGGACACACACTTAGCCCCGCCCCCCGCGTCCCCACCCCCGTCGTGCCCCGAGCCCCGCCCACGTCCCGCGCCAGCCTCGCCCCCAGACCCTCCATCGCGCTCCCAGCCCCGCCCCCGACGAGCCTCTAGCCCCGCCCCTGACGTGCCCCTCGAATCACCGCCCACGGCCCGCACCAGCCCCGCCCCCCAGGAGCCCCGCCCCCAAGAGCCCAGCCCCAAGAGCCCCAGCGGGGGAGCGGCGTGCACCTGTGCGGGGCCAGGACGCCTGGGCCCCTGCGGGGGCCGATCTGGGCCAAACACCGCGTCCCGCACAGGCCCTGCAGCGCTGCGGCCCCGCGGGGGGCCTGCGGGCCCAGGACAGCCCCCCGGCCGCCGCCACCGCCAACCGCGCAGCGCCCGCCTGGACGGGGCAGGAGAGCCTGGCCGAGAGCGACCCCGAGCTGTGGGCCCTGGTGTGCAAGGAGAAGGAGCGGCAGTGCCGGGGGCTGGAGCTCATCGCCTCCGAGGTGGGCGCGCGGGGAGCGTGGGGTGGCCCCCGTGGCCGGGCTCCCTGCTGACCCCCGTCTCCCGCAGAACTTCTGCAGCCGGGCGGCGCTGGAGGCGCTTGGCTCCTGTCTCAACAACAAGTACTCGGAGGGCTACCCGGGCAGGAGGTAACCGCAGAGCGGGGCCGGGGTGCCGCTGGGATGGCCCCTGCAGAGCCCAGCGCCGCCTCCCTCGCCGCGCAGGTACTACGGGGGCACTGAGGTTGTGGACCAGATCGAGGAGCTGTGCGCGCAGCGGGCGCTGGGTGCCTTCGGCCTCGATCCGGCCCGCTGGGGCGTCAACGTGCAACCCTACTCGGGCTCACCGGCCAACTTCGCTGCCTACACGGCCCTGCTGCAGCCCCATGAGCGCCTCATGGGGCTCGACCTGCCCGACGGCGGCCAGTGCGTGTGGGGAGACCGTGGGGCTCAGCGGGGCTGGGGCTGCTGGTTAGCGCTCATCGCGCCTCCCTCCACAGCCTCACGCATGGCTACATGACGGACACCAAGCGCATCTCGGCCACCTCCATCTTCTTCGAGTCGATGCCCTACAAGCTTGATGTGAGCGATGGGGCAGCCTGGGGGGGGTCCCACACTTTGCGCCCGCTCCCTTCCTTTGCGCCGGCTGCGTCCCTGTGTCCAGCCGGGAGCTGCGGTCGAGCGGCCGGAGCCCTCACGCCTTGTCCACGCGCGCAGCCGGCCACGGGGCTCATCGACTACGAGCAGCTGGAGCGCACAGCGCGGCTCTTCCGGCCCCGGCTGCTCATTGCCGGCACCAGCGCTTACGCCCGCCTCATCGACTATGCCCGCATGAGGACGGTACGGCGGGACTGGGGGACCGGGCGGCTGGGCAGTGCCGCGCGGCCCCACTGATGCCCCGCGGGTGCCCCAGGTGTGTGACGAGGTGGGCGCCTACCTGCTGGCCGACATAGCGCACATCAGCGGGCTGGTGGCCGCCAAGGTGGTGCCGTCGCCCTTCGAGCATGCCGATGTGGTGACCAGCACCACGCACAAGACGCTGCGTGGCGCCCGGTGAGCGCGGGCAGGACAGAGGCAGCGCTCGCGTTTTGGGCCGGGGGCATCCCAGGGGGTCCTGAGCGCCTCTGAGCTCTCCTGTTGCCGACAGGTCTGGGCTCATCTTCTACCGCAAGGGCGTGCACAGGGTGGACAAGAAGACTGGCAAGGAGACGCACTACGACCTGGAGGACAGGATCAACTTTGCGGTGTTCCCATCGCTGCAGGGCGGCCCGCACAACCACGCCATCGCCGCCGTGGCCGTGGCCCTCAAGCAGGTGTGTGGGGACGGGAGGGAGCGGGGGCTGGCAGCCAGGCCCGGGGGTGACACGCACTGTCCCCGCAGGCCAGCTCGCCCGCTTTCCGCCAGTACTGCGAGCAGGTGCTGAGGAACGCCAAGGCCATGGCGCAGGCGCTGCTGCAGCGCGGGTACAAGCTCGTGTCAGGTGAACGTCCCGCGTGGGCCACAGGCCAGCAGCAGGGACACGGCAGTGCTGGGGGGGCAGGAGAGCCGTGTGGGGCAGGTGGCTGCGGGGCTGGGGGCCGGGGACACCGAGCCCTTCCCGTTTCATGGAATCATAGAACCACAGTGGCTGGAAACGACCTTCGAGCTAACCGAGTCCACCCGTAACCCTTCAACACCGCTACCTGTTAAACCATGTCCCCGAGTGCCTCGTTTTGCTGCTCCCCAGGGGGAACCGATAACCACCTGGTGCTGGTGGACCTGCGGCCCAAGGGCATCGACGGCGCGCGGGCTGAGCGCGTGCTGGAGCTCGTCTCCATCACGGCCAACAAGAACACGTGTCCAGGGGACAGGAGCGCCCTCACGCCGGGGGGGCTGCGCCTGGGTGAGGGCTGCGCCGAGGCTCGTCCCACCTCCATGCAGCCCCTTCCCGGGCTCTCGCTGGGGATGTCCCTCCCCGCACGGCCCCGTGCGCGGGGGCTCTGTGCGTGTTCCCCGGCCTGACGGGCTCTGTGTCCTCAGGTGCCCCTGCGCTGACCTCCCGCCACTTCCAGGAGGACGATTTCCATAAGGTGGTGGCCTTCATTGACGAGGGCATCGCGCTGGCTCTGGACGTCAAGAGCAAGACGAGTGAGCAGCGGGGCGCAGGACGGGGACGGTGGGGGGCCGCGTGCCGCCCTTCCGCTCCTCTCACCACCTTTCTCCCCCCCAGCCAAGCTGCAGGACTTCAAGAACTTCCTGCTGCAGGACGCTGAGACGCAGCGGCGCATGGCCGACCTGCGCCAGCGTGTGGAGACCTTCGCACGCGCCTTCCCCATGCCCGGCTTCAGCGACCGCTGAGCTGGGCGCTTCTGCCCCCCGACCCAGTCTGAACTGGGAGCACGAGGGGAGCATCCAAACCACCGAGGGGCTCCCGGCCTTGGTCCCCCCCCAGCTGTCCTGTTGGGGGGCAGGACGGGGCACCCTTGGGTTGCAGGGACCAAGACCACCCCCCAGCAGTGGGGGGGCACCATTCCTTGCAGGCACCCCGTCCCGCGCGCCTGGGCAGCCTTGCCCCGTTGCGGGGGGCGGTGGAGAGGGTCACTAATAAAGCTGGGTCCAGAGCGAGCTGGGGAGCTATGCTGGGACCAGGAGTGAGGAGGGGCTCTGGGGAAGGTGGGGAAGACGGCCCCATCCCTGTCTCAGTTTCCACATTGGTTCCTCCCCTAGCAGGGAGGGGGTGTGCTGCGCTGAGCCCCCGGTGCAGCAGGAAGCCGGGGCAGCCGGGGCACCCGCCCTGCCCCACGGCGCCTGCTGCCCCGCACGTCCCGCTGCCGCCTGCGGATCCCAGCGAAGCGGCGGCTCCGGCCAAAGCAAACAGGGCCGCCCGCGCCACCGGCTCCCTGTCCTGCCAGGTCCCTGCCCGGCCGCACGTAGCCCTGGCACTGGCCCCCCTGCCCCGAGGGCTCCCTGTGCTCTGCATTCCTGCCGCCCCCGGCAAGGGCCAACTCCAGTCCGCGGCTCCTCGGGCATCCGCAGGGAGCTGGGAGCGTGGGAGAGCGGAAAGGGGGGTCAACGCTCGCAGAGGGGAGCCCTCGTGCTCCCCATGGGACGCGAACACTGCCCCCCCCGTGGGATGTGCGTGGGGCGGGGGCTGAGTCACTCCGAAGTTTTGGGCCCGGGAAGCAGGTTATATAATGTATTTTCCTGGCCTCACGCCCCCCCCCGCCCAGCGCGTTATGGAATGCGGTGGGAATGGAGCAAGCGGGAGAACAGGGGCTGCCGGGGCCGCTGCGCCGTGCGGGGCCGGGGGGGAGGTCGCCGGTGCAGGTGACGTCGCTGCAGCTGCGGGGCCGGGGGCAGCTCAGAAGCTGGGACGCTCCTTCTTGAGGCTCTTGTAATCGGTGGAAACTGCCACGAACTGGGGAAGAAGGACGTGAGGAGGAGGGGACGCCCCCCCCCCACAGGGAGCTGTGGTTGGGGCCTGCCTGGGGCAGTGGGGGGGCAGCCCCCCCCCTCCAAGGGGGTCCCCTGGTGCGGGGTGTCCCCCCTCCCTGCTCACTTTGTACTGGTCCGTGGGACCCAGCTTGTTCCAGGGCTCTGGGTTGTTTTTCCGGTCCCAGCTGCAAGGGAAGATGGAGCTGGGGGGGGGGGCAAAACTCTGCATCCCCCCCCCCCCACACCAGCTCCTCTCATTTCACCCCTCTGATGCCCCCCCGGGGCTGGTTCCCCTGGAATCTGGGGTGTCACCGTGTTCGTGTCCATGGAGGAGGCAGATTGCGGAGTAGGGGGGAAGCTCTTCCCAGCCCCCAGCCTGGCTTCCCGCCCGGAGAGCCACATTCTGGGCCCTGAGGTCCCAAGACACATGGGGGTCACAGGCCATTTCCGGGGGGAGGCAGGTCCTGGCCCTGCGATCCGCTGGCCGCCGGCAGCATTTTCCATCCAGGAAGCAGCAGATTGCAGCGGGGGGGGAGGGGGGTGGCACCCCCAGCACCTCAAGAGCATCAGTGTACAATGAGAAGGGAGCAGGGGGCTGATGCTGTGTCTGTCCCCCTGGCCTGGGCTCGTGCGATCGCGGATAAGGGGCTGGGAGCTGTTCGTGGCCGAGCTCGACACCCTGGCACCAGGGGTCGATGAGGCCGGTCCCGGAGCAAAGCGACGTGAGATTGGCACGAGCTGGCGCCCGGCTGTCCCTCCATCTGCCCAGCAATGTGTCCATCCCCACTCCTCTGCTTTCCGCCTATCCCTCCACCCACCAGCCTTCCCAGGCCTCACTCCAGCCCTCTGTCCACCTGCCCCCCCATCCCTTCCTCCCTTCCTCTCTCCCTCCATCCTCCTATCCACCCATGTCCCCATCCATCCTTCCATCCCTCCATCCATCCACCCATTCCCCTATCCATCCATCTTTCCATCCATCCATCTCCCATCCATTCCTCCCTCCCTCCATCCATCCCCCTATCCATCTAACCATCCATCCCTCCTTCCCTCCCTCCCTCTCTCTCTCCCTCTCTCCCTCCATCCCTTTATCCATCCCCCTACCCATCCATGGCCCCATCCCTCCCTCCCTCTCCGCCCTCTCCTTCACAACTGCATTTATCCGTCCATCCATCCGTCCGTGCTGCTCCTTCTGCCCTTTCCCAGTGCCTCTCTCTGGAGTAGAGCGGGGCCTCCGGTTTCCCATCCCGCCCCGTCTGGCCATGCTGGGGCTGTGGGGCTGGTGCTGTCCTGGTGCGGCAGGGACATGGCCCCCCGTACCTGACGTCGGGGCTGTACAGGGCCAGGCGCAGCAGGTACAGGACAGCGCTGCCCAGGCCCACGCTGATGAAGCCAATGAGCGGGACGAGCTGCAGAGAGAGAGAGAAATGAAAAATCCCCCAATAAAATGAATATTTATCAGTCGACTGGAGAGTGAAAGGGAGAGCTGACACACGGGAGATTTACAGGGGAAATATGGCAGCGCAATCCTGTCCGGGCTGCGGTACACAGTGTAGCTGTCAGCTTGAGTGACTGAATTAAAAGAGGGAGAGAAAAATCGGCTCCCGCTGCAGGGGAATTGGATTTGCAGCAAGCAATCGCTCCCCCTGCGCCAGCTCCCGGGCGGCGGGGCCGGCCCTTCCCGACGGACCCTGAGGCCAGCGCTCTGCGCACGGCCGTGCCGGAGCCCACGGCTCCTGGCCGTGGGACAGCTGCGGGCACACGGTGCCTGCAGCCCCCCATGTGCCCCCCCCCATCCCCGGCCACGCGCACCGTGCTGCCCGGGGGGATGCGGCCTCAATCGCTGCCGAGATGCGGCCGCTCCGACCTGCACTGCTGGCGGTGGCCCCCGCGCCGGGGAAGGCAGCAGCCGCGTAATGAGCCGCTCGCCTGGCGCTGCCCTGGGGAGCCACGTGCCGCCCGCGCCTCGCCGGGCCCATTAGGACCAACACAAGCAGCGCCGTCGGCTCCTGTGCTCGCTGCCGGTACCCGCTGCCCCTGCCTGCCCCTGCTCGCGCTGCCAGCACCGGTGCTCCCCACATCCCTGTGTTCATGTTGCACCGGTGCTCCCCACATCCCTGCGCTCACATTGCACCAGTGCTCCCCGCATCCCTGTGTTCATGTTGTGCTGGTGCTCCCCACATCCCTGCACTCACGTTGTGCTGGTGCTCTCCATACACCTGCACTCACATTGCACTGGTGCTCCCCACATCCCTGCGCTCAGGTTGCACCGGTGCTCCTCACTTCCCTGTGCTCATGTTGTCAGCATCGGTGGTTCCCACATCCGTGCACTCACATTGCATTGGTGCTCCCCACATCCTTGTGCTCACATTGCACCAGTGCTCCCCACACACTTGCGCTCCCATTGCACCGATGCTCTCCACATCCCTGCACTCACGTTACACTGGTCTTCTCCACATCCTTGCACTCACATTGCACCGGTGCTCCCCACTTCCCTGTGCTCATATTGCACCAGTGCACCCCACATCCCTGCGCTCACAGTGCATCAGTGCTCCCCCCTTCCCTGCGCTCACGTTGCCAGCATCAGTGCTCCCCGGTGGGTGCATCAGGCACCTCCCTGTCATTCCCTGCAGGATGCTCCCAAGCCCTTTGACTCCTTCTCTGCCTTTCCCCTTTTCCCCCTCCACAGCCACGAGCCTCCCGCTGCTCCCATCCATCCCGCGCTGCTCCGCAGCCCCAGCATGACTCGTGCTCCCAGCGGCGGGGCTGACAGCCATCCCGACGGCGTTGCGCGGCCTCGTGCCAGGAGGAGCTGGCGCCCACCCGCGCCGGCGGAGATGAGCACTGGGCATCGCCCTGCCGGGTGGAGGGGATCCAAGCGATGGATCCAGCACCTCCTGGGGAATTAATGCCCGGGAAGGACTGGAGTGGGGGGGTGAGGGGGCTGCCCCCCCCAGCACCAAATCCAGTCCTGCCAGTGCGAGCTTAGGGAAGGGCGAGTGACAGTGCCGCCTGCTTGCCCCGTGGCACTGAACTCTCTGCCAGCGCCAAGGGAGGGAGTAGCTGCCCTGCTGCCCACAGCACCACCGGCCCCTGTTGCTCCACGGCCGCCGCATCCTGCCCGGCCGCTGCAGCCCCTGGGCGCCTGTTGCAGCTGCGGGGTTGGTGGGGAGGGGACTGATGCCCCTTCCTGCATCCCTGATGCACCCAGCAGCAGAGGGGACAGAGGAGGGCCCTTCGCCCCCGGGCAGGTGTGAACAGACGTGACTGCAGGGCCATGCGGGGCGCACAGGGAGTGCAGCTGGGCTCGGGCGCCAGACTGTTGCACAGGAAATGTGGGGGCCACCAACGCAACCTCCTGTGGCTCCGGGATGGATGGGGCCCAGCCAGTGGCTCAGGAGCCTGTGGGACGCGTGCGGGGAGCCGCTGTGGCCGCGAGCAGGGGGGAAGGGGGCAGCTGGCTCAGGCTCCCCGGGGAGCCCCGCAGGACTGGGGGGCGCAGGGGGTGGCCAGGGGGCTCTGTGGGGTGGCAGGGGCGTGGGGAGGGGGGACTCACGCCGGGATGTCGCTTGACGTGTCGGGAGAACATGGCTCCGAGCAGGGGGCCCTTCATGGCTGCTGGGGCTGCGCTGCGGCCGGTCCCGGCACTGGCGGCCGCGGAGGAGGCGTCTGCAGCGCTGGGAGGGACAGGGCGGGCCGGGAGCCCTGGCCGGGAGGGCACAGCTGGAAGGAGGCAGCGGGCCGGGGCGGGGGGGGAGGGATGTTCTGCCCCTTCCAGGCTCCTGTGGGGAGCCCGGGTGGCCGCCCAGGCACTCCCCTGCCCCATTGCAGCCTCCGGGGCCTCTCTGCTGGGCCGGCGCCGCCGTGTCCCCCTCCCCACACACACAGACCTGCAGATGCTTCGCAGGTGGCTCTGCACCTTCGCCGCTGGGCGAAGGATGAGCCGCGTGATTTGTTATGACAACTTCCACCATGTTTGCTGCCTCCCCTCGCCCCCCGCCTCCGCCCCCCCCATTTATGATAAATGACATAACATCCAATTTACATTTAGCAATGCAAATCTCCCTGGCAGGAACAGATGCTGCCGTGCATATGGAAAATGGCTATTTGTATCCATTGGCTCTCAACAAAAGACGGGGAGATCCGTGGGCAGCCTGAGCCGGTGGGCGCTGGGCCCCCCTTGCCCGACCTGGGGCTGGCCATGCTCCAGCACCAGCAGAGCCCAGGGTGCCCCCAGGATGTCCCTGTGCTGAGCTGGCAGGGCCTGCGGAGCAGCCGGGATGCAGAAACCACCTTGGAGAAGAGGTGGCATCACCCAGCCTTGCTGGAACCTCCCTGCAGCCGCGGGCTGGGGTCCCTGGCACTCGTCCCTGCTGCTGAGCACCGTGGCTGCTGGCACACATGCACGGGCGTGCAGGCACCCCGGCATGCGGACACACGTGCCCAGAGATGCCCACACGCGTGTGCGGAGCCACCACCCGGGCACCATGGACACCTCCCGCCCGGCACAGCTCCAACACGGCTGCTCCATCCTGCCCTGGCTCCTGTATAAAAGGACAAAGGGGATAAACTTCTCTGGAGCATGTGGAAATAAATAAACAAGGGCAGAATTGCAGCCAGCAGCGCCGTGTTGAGGCCTTTGTTGATATAATTAGAGTTTTGAAGTGGGATTGATTAAGTGCCACTCCCCAAGACAGAGTGCAGCCTGCCCTCGCTGGAGCCGCGCTCCGGCCGCGCCGCTCCCCTCCGCCAGGAGCTGCGGCGGGGGACAGGACCGGGCTGGATTGCAGGGGGTGCCCAGAGCGCGGGGCAGCCGTGGAGGGCACCGCGCTCAGCACGGGGCTGCCTGGCAGTGTGCCGGGGTGCCCAGCAGCTTCCTGAAGCCAGGATGCCGAGGGGGATCCCGCCCGGAGCTCTCGCTCACCCAACTCCCTGCAGGCAAATCCCAGCCTCCCCTGGAGATGCAGCGGGATTCCCTGCCCACAAAGCCCAGCTGCCTCCATGCTCATTAAGGATTATAATTAAGAGGCAGTTTAATTCTGCGCTCTGCTTCCCTCTTCCGCGCTGCCCTGCCCGGGTGCCCGGTCATGTCCCGCAGGAGCAGCCGCTCCCTGGCTCAGCGCTGTGGTGCCGGGGGGGTCCCTCCGTGACCCTGGCCCCTCGGGGAGGCACCTGACAAGCAGGAGCAAGCGGGGGCAGCCGGCGCCTCCCCTGCTTGCACAGGGGCCCTTTCTGCCTCCGCACTTCTGGGGAGAGCGAGGGGGCCCCGAAGCCTTCCCAAGTGCCCCCTGCACGCGCATGGCCACACACCTGTGGCACGGTGACACGCGCACAGGCACCCACGCACACGTATGTGCACCCTGCGGCTGTGCAGGGACACCCGGCCCCATGCACACACCCGCGTGCACACGGTGCACGCGCACGGGGGTGCAAGGGCCCTGCAGCAGCGCGGCGGGAGCTGCTCCAGCTCAGCAGGGAGCCGAGGAGGGAGCCGGGGAGGGGGGCTGGAGGGAGCCGCCAGGCCTTGGCGCCCGCTCGCGCAGCTGCCGGAGCGGGTGTTTTACAATCACTCCAAAAATATTATTCAAGATGAAGGAGAATCACGGCTGCTGCGAGCGAGCGCGGGGCCGTCGCGGGGAATTTATCATCCCGAATTGGGTGCCCCCCCCGCAACGCCGCAGTGATGAAGTGCTTCATTAATGGGAGATGCTGCGGCTCGGGGCTGGACGTGCCTGCACCTGAGCGCCGTGCCGCAGCCCCCCCGCACCGCCTCCCTGCACCGCCCCCCTGCTGCGGGGACAGGGTGGCCCCCTCGGCCCCTCGCGGCTTCCCGGGACTTGGGCCAGGGCGAGGTGGAAACCTCATAAAAAAATCCCTGCTGGCAAAAGCAAATAACCAGGGAGAGCCGGGGCTGCCGGGGGTGGCGGGACCGGCCGCAGCCCCCATGCACCCTGCTGATGTCACCCGCCCTGTGATGTCACAGAGCCCCCCCGTGACGTCACAGAGCCCCTGTGACCTCACCAACCCGGCACCCGCCGCAGCACCCAGGGGCTGGCCCAGCCCCATCTGTCACCCCACGCGGGCGCCCATCGCTCAGCCCTGGCACCCTCATTTAAAGGCTGTTGTCACCCGAATCCCCCCATCAATCACGGGGCGCTGCTGGAGTCACACTCAGGCCCTGATGCTGCAGGGGCCACGGGCCAGGCCAGGGACGGGGCCTATCTTGGAAACGACTCTGCAATTACCCACGGCCTCGGTCCCAGCCCCTGGTATTGATTTTATTTTATTTTTCTCTTGCTGGTGATTCTCTGAAGAAAAGCCCAAGCCCGGAGCTGCGATTTTCCAAGCCTGTTTTATAAATAACCGGGGTCACCAGCTGCCAATTGCTGTAACGCTGCCATGATACAATTTAATAAACATAATAGCCTCTTCCTTCATTGTGACAAAGATACTAGCGGGGACGGAGCTGCGCAGGGCGAGATGGAGCCACACCGAGCCCAGCACAGCCCCAACATCCTCATCCCATCCCCAGACCCCTGGTGCCCAGTCCCAAATGCCTTCCCAGTCCTGAAGAGCCAGCCCTGAGCCCCCAGCCCCAGCGGCAGCTGGAGGGCTCAGGCTGGGCAGCCCTGCTCCAATTAGCGGTAATCGCGCTTCCCCGCCGCGCCTGACACGGAAAAACCTCCATAATTAGCAGCAGCGCCAGGGAAGGCAGGACCAGGCGCTCGGGCTTAATTGAGTATTTACAGCCTGCGAGGGGGTGGCAGCCGCCTCGCTCCAAGGAAGCAGCAGCCCGGGCAGCCCTGGCTGCAGAGCCCCCCGGCCCGGGACGCTCTGGCCTGTGGTGACCGTCCCTGAGGCTGGGAGGGCAGCACCTGCGCGGGGTGACCTGTGCAGCAGTGACAGCGCCCGGGACTGCTTGCCCGCCCTGCTGTTTGCTCCTGGTTAATTTTTCATGAGCGGGATGATGAGCATCCTCCCGCGGCGGCGGCGCAGCCCCATACCAATGAGCTGCGGTGCCAAGACGGCCGGGCCGGAGGGCTCCGGAGGGGGCACCTCCAGGGCTCCTTCGCTGCCTGTGGACCGCGGAGCCAGCATGAGAATGAGGCGCTCCTGCCCCACGGGCACACGTGTGTGGGGCACACGTGGGCACCGGGACGCGCATGTGGCATTTGCGGAGCTGCATGGGAAAAGGAGGCGCCTGGAGGGCACGCGGGAGCCCTGCTGCCCGCGTGTGGGTCCCCACAGCAATGAGGCCCGGCTGCCCGCGGCTCAGCAGTGCCCGACTGGAATCACTAATTCCAACGAACTCAGGCTAGATTAATTTTCATTTCCCCATGCAAATCACTGCTAATTAGGATGGATTTAGTTCACAACGCAGGGGCTGTGGGGACAGGAGCTGCGTGCGGCCGTCGGTCCCCAGCCAGGCTTCGGGTGGCTCATCCTTGCTTAATTATTTGGGAATGAGTTTGGGGAGGGGGCAGGAGATGGGCAGGGGTGTGGGGGTCTGCTGCTCGGGTCCGGGGTCTCACAGGGGGCCTGGGGTCTCCAGGCCTGTGTGGAGAAGGCGGAGGGGGGTCTCGGGGCCCCTCTTTCCCAACAGGCTTTTAAAGGCCGAGGGAGGGCGGGTTGGGCAGTGGGGGCTGCGTGTGCTGGGGACGGTGCGCCAGAGCCCAGCAGGGTACGGGGCCTCCTGGCCCCGCTCTGCGCAGAGCGGAGCCCCCATCTCCCCCAGGCTTGTTCGGATTCTGCCTGCGCCTCCTGCCTCGCCAAATATTTAACTAATTAACGCTGCCCGCGGGCTCCTGTTTATGCAGCTTGTTGCAGAGCCAGGAAGGGCTCCCGTCTGCCTCCAAGCAAACATGGTGCAAACATCCCCCCCCGCTGCTGCATTGCGGGGCCACCATGGTGCCCACAGCGCCTGGGGCACCCAGCAGCGGTGCCAGCTCCTGGGGGGGGCAGTGTCATCCCCTGCCCGGGCGCCCACCCGCAAGGGGAGCAGCTGGGGCCAGAGGTGGTCGGGAGCAGGATGGGGGCTGGGCTGTCGGCCCCCAGGTCCCCACCCCATGGGGACGGGCGCAGAACATGGGGGGGACCCCCAGCTCCCCCCGATGGGGCCACTCTGGGGGCAGCGGCGTGGGCAGAGCCGCAGGGCCCCCCAAGGGGCCCGTGCCCTGGGGGGCTGCTCCAGGCCACAAGGCTGCTCCGCGTCAAGACGTTACACAGTGACAAACAGCCCCCGGCAGCGCCTGCCGCCTGCCCTCATTAAATCCCCCCTAACGAGCTTGGTGCCGAGCACCGGGACTGGCTGCGCCAGGGCCGCTCGTCGCTGCCGATGGGGAACGGGCAGCGCTGGAGCCCCCCGGGACCTCCGGTCCCCCGGCCGTGCAGCAGCAGCCCTGCAAAGGGGGGACTCGGCCCCCTCCCGCTGCAGCCCTGGGGGGCGGCGCGAGTGGCTCCCCCCTCTTCCCACTGCCCCTCCCTCCTGGAGCTCCCGGCGCCGATAAGGAGGCCTGGTGATCCCCAGGGCGCGTTTAATCTGGGACAGGACAGTTAGTGGATAAATACCATGAATATGTAAATTGCATTTATGCTGATTTATGGCGGGGTGTGGAGGGAGGCAGATGACAGAGTTTAGTTTAGTTTAATGCATTTATTTCCCTGCCTCCAGATTGAGAGGGACCCGGGAGCGTCAGGTGGAGGAAGCCGGAGCAGGCGGTGGAGGCAGAGCCGGGCCTGGCCGGGGGAGCCTGGGGCCAGGCCGCGTGTGACAGGTCTCAGCCGCAGGGACAAGTGATGGACGGGCCGTGGGCCAGGGCCCCCCCGCGCCGCGCTGCTCTTGCGCCCCCTCCCCGTCCCCCGCCGCTGCATCTCCCCTGGGATGATATATGGATCCAGCACAGGATCACCCGGATTGCAATTAATTCCCAGGTCCTGCAAAGACTCCTGACCTTCCCCGTGGCACACAGAGAAATCGAGGCGATTAATCTGGGGCTGGGGGGGGTACCGGCGTCCCCATGGGGCAGGAGTAGACCCGCTGCACAAACCACCCACGCAGGGTTCAGCAGCGACTGCCCCCATCCGTGACTCCGGCTGCATCCCAGGCCAGGAACCCGCATCCCTGGGCTGGGAGCCTGGCTGCATCTTTGGATTGGGAACCCAGTTGCACCCTCAAGCAGGACCCTGGCTGCATCCCCAAAATGGGAATCCAGCTGCATCCCTGACCCTGGGATCCAGTTGCCTCCTCCACCAGGACCCCGGCTGCACCCCTGGGCAAGGAGCAGAGCTGCACTCCCAGGCCAGGAACCCGGCTGCTGCTCTGACCCAGGAGCCCAGGGATCCCTGGATTAGGAGCCCAGCTGCATCCCTGGGTTGGGACCCCCCAGCTGCATCCCCAGACCTGGCTGCATCCCCAGCTGGGGCGGCCGGAGAGGCTGCCAGGCCCCTGCCAGGCGGCTCGTGGCAGAGCGGGGGATTCACCACTTAATTTCCCATTAACTGCTGATCAATCCAATTAAGCCCCGTGTGTAATGAGGGCCATCTGCTTGGCCCGTGGCGGCTGGAGGGGCCTGAGCACCAGCCCCCCCCCAACCCCAGAGCATGAACCATCCTGCATGGGCTCCCGAGCACGGAGAGGGGAGAGCTGATGCAAGGGGGTTACCCAATTTTCCAGATTACTCTAATTAAGCCATTCTCTTCATTTGTTAAATTAGCTGGAGCCTCCCCTCCACTTCCCAGCTGCAGCAAATCAGCTTGTAACCACCCCCCTCCAGCCCAGCCCCCCCTACAGGGCCCTGCAAATAAATAAATAGACAGTCCTGGTAAAATTAACCATATGAGAAGCACTAAATGAGCTGGAAAATTTTAATGGTTCAGCATTTAAAAGCTGCCTGGCAGCGGCTAGTGGGGACGCGGGAGCGGAGCAGCGGTGGGAGCCGCGCGCGGCCCTGCTCGACACACTGGCCCCGCGGCACCGGCCCTGGCCGAAGCCTCGGCCGGGCGCTCGTGCGGGGGCCGCGGCGCTGGGAGCTGCTTCTGCCCCGTCACCGAGGGCCTCAGGCCAGGGCCGGAGCGTGGGCGCCCGCGTGCGCGGCCCTGCTGCCCCATCGCTCACGCTGCCCGGTCCCCGCGAGCGGAGCGGCGGTGCCCCTCGATGCATTTATATCTCCTGATTATTTCCCAGGCAGAGAGGGCAGGAGGGAGGGAGGGAAGGGGATGCAGCGCCGCAGCTGGGCAAAATGGCAGCGGGAAGGCGGAGGGTCCGGGCCCCCCGGAGCCCAACACGGGGGGTTGGGGCTGCTCCTCCCTGGCACTCGGGGCCCCACGGGCTGCAGAAGGGGCAGGGGCTGGGGAACAGGGAGGGCAGGGCCTGGTGTTCTCCACATGCACCTGCATGTGTGCTGGTACACACGGGCATGCACAGCCCCACTGCAGGGTGCAGTGACCCTCTGCAACACGCACAGCCCCACCACGGTGTGCACAGCCCCACTGCAGCATGCAGTGACCCTCTGCAACATGCGCAGCCCCACGATGGTGCGCACAGCCCCACTGCCACACGCAGAGCCCCACCGCAGTGCGCACAGCCCCAGTGCAGCATGCAGTGACCCTCTGCAACACGCACAGCCCCATCATGATGTACACAGCCCCACCGCAGTGTGCACAGCCTGACTGCAGCACACAGTGACCCTCTGTCACACGCACGACCCCACCATGGTGTGCACAGCCTCACTGCCACATGCACAGCCCCACCACGGTGTGCACAGCCCCACTGCAACACACACAGCCCCACCGCAGTGTGCACAGCTCCACTGCAGGGTGCAGTGACCCTCTGCAACACGCACAGCCCCACCATGGTGTGCACAGCCCCACTGCAGCGTGCAGTGACCCTCTGTCACATGCACAGCCCCACCGCCGTGTGCACTGCCCCACCATGGTGTGCACAGCCCCACTGCAGGGTGCAGTGACCCTCTGTCACACGCACAGCCCCACCGTGGTGTGCACAACCCCACTGCCACACGCACAGCCCCACTGCAGCGTGCAGTGACCCTCTGTCACATGCACAGCCCCACCGCCGTGTGCACAACCCCACTGCCACACGCACAGCCCGACTTGCAGGGTGCACAGGCCCACTGCAGCGTGCAGTGACCCTCTGTCACACGCACAGCCCCACCGCGGTGTGCACAGCCCCACTGCAGGGTGCACAGCCCCACTGCAGCGTGCAGCGACCCTCTGTCACACGCACAGCCCCACCGCGGTGTGCACAACCCCACTGCCACACGCACAGCCCCACTTGCAGGGTGCACAGCCCCACTGCAGCGTGCAGTGACCCTCTGTCACATGCACAGCCCCACCGCGGTGTGCACAGCCCCACTGCAGCCCTCGCGCCCCCCCTGCTGGCGCAGGAGGCCAGTGCCGCCCCCGCGCGCGCCCGCCCGCGGGTCCCGGGCGCGCGCAGCCTCCCACGTGCGCGACAGCGACACCCGCCCAAGGCGGCCGGGACAGCCGGGCGAGGGTGGTGGGGGAAGTCATCCTGCCCTTGGACCCCCCCCCCCGCGCTCACCGGCCACGCAAACGCACAGGGGCTCGCGGTGGCGGTGACGCGTGCGACAAGGACGGGCTCTGTGCCGCCTGCATGGGCTGCAGCCCCGCGCCAGGGACGCGCCGAGACCCTGCGCGGTGACGGGCGGGGCGAGGGGCAACAGGGTTACCGGGAGGGGGGCCGGTCCATAGGCTGGCGGGCCGGGACGGTCGGGAGGTACCTTGGAGGCGCCCGGGGAGGGGGCGCGGGGGTCACCCGGGCGCTGCCCGGTGCCGGCGGACACGGGGCCGCGCCCGCCGCCCGCCAGGTGGCGCCGCCGCCGCCCGGCGGGTCCCTCCCGGGCCGCTCGTTCCCATGGCGACGGCGCGGGGCCGCCCCGCTTGCCGCCTGCCCCCGCCGGTCGCCATGGCGACGGGCGGCACCGAGGCCCCGTCGCCATGGTGACTGCCCCGCCCGCCGCCGCTACCGGCTCCGGGCTCCTGGGGGCGCCGTCGCCCTGGTTACCGCCCGACCGGTAGACTCCCCGCCCCCCCGCCCGGTGCCCTCCGCGGCGGCGGCCGCAGGAGCCCCCGGCCCGGCCCGGCAGGGCCCGGTGCGACCCGGCTACCCCCGCGCTCGCGGCCCGGCGCTCCCGGGACGGCGCCCCCGGCGCTCCGAGCGCGGCACCTGTTTGCGCGGCGCCTCCCGGGGCCGCGGGCGCCGCCGCAGCTGTCACCCGGGCGCCCTATTCGGGGCCCGCGGGGCTCCGCGCCAGGCGCCACCCTGGTGCCCCCGCGCAGCGGCCCTGGGGCGGAGCGGGGCGCAGAGGGGCCCGGTGGGCGACGGGCCCCGGCGGCTGTGCTCAGATCTCCTGCAGGAAGTCCACGGGGAAGAGCCCCACTTTGCGGCCCGTGTAGACCTTGACGTAGCCGTTCACCTCCTCGCCCTTCTGCACCACAATCTGGTGGAGGACGGGGGTGAGGGCAGCCCGGCGCAGCCCCGTGCCCGCGGGGCCCTCTGCGTCACCTCACCTGGTCCTTCTTGAGCGTGATCTGCCCGATCTCCTTGTTGCCAACGAAGGAGCGCGTCACCTTGTGCACCCGTTCGCCCGCCCGCACGCGGATGATGAAGTTCGGCGGGAAGTAGCCAATTTTCTCACCAATCTTGCCCTGCGAGAAGTCGGTGGCGGAGGAAGGGAGCGACCTGTGAGCCCCCCGGTCCCGCGGGGCAGAGCGGGGCTGTGCCAGCCGCGTGGCCGCCTCACCCGCCACCACTCCTCGTTGGAGTCGTCCACCACTGTGATCTTCTCCCCAGGCCTGCGGAGGGAGGGGAACATCAGCGGGGGACACTCAGAGATGGGCAAGGAAAGATCCCCCCTGCCTGCGGACGGGGCAAGGGGGCTCACGCAGGGGCTGGGGCTCGGTCCCTGCTTGGACCTCCATGAGGGCGGCAGGCGCCAAGCCCGGACCGTGGCCAGCCCAGTTCTGACTCCTGCCCTTGCTGGTTTGCAGCAGCCTCCGGGTTGAAGGCTCCTTCCCACCCCCATCCCGATCCCTGGAATTCCTGCCCGTCTCCTGCCTGGCACTCACGGGAAGTCCAGGTCGTCTTTCTCCAGGGCTTTGAAGCGATAAAGTGCCACGAAATAGTGAGACTGCGGGTAGCCGCCGCGCAGCCCTGGCTGCAGCTTCTTGCTCTGGGGGGCAGAGAGGAGGCTTAGAGCCAGGGGCACCCAGGGCAGTTGCCAGCCGCCTGCGCAGGGCCCGTGGGTGGGCAGGGGGTAGGGAAGGTACCTTGTCCTCTGCCGTGTTCTTCTCGGCCTTCTTGTCGCCTTCGGCGGTGCCTGGAATGGGGGCAGGAAGGGTCCCTTCGTGCCCCCCATGGCACCAGCTGCCCCTCGCGGCACCCTGGGGCCCAGCTTGGGGACAAGACCTGGCGTGTGGCCTGTGGCTGTCGCGTCTCCCAGGCCTGCAGCACTCACCGCCCTCGGCCTTGCTCCCATCCGCCTTGGCGGCCTCGGGCTCCTCGTCCATCATTGCGGCCAGCGGCTGCCGGGCAGAGCACGGTCAGGAGGCTGGGGTGGGCACCGGCAGCGAGGCCCTGTGCCTACACTCACATTTTTCTTGTCGTCTTGCCCTTTCTTGCGCTCTTTGTTGGCCATGATGACACCCGTGCGCAGGGTCTCGAACACGGGGTCGCTCCTGTTTGCTGCAAGGACATGGCAAGAGGGGCCGAGTCGGGGAGCGTGGCGGGGATGAGGCCACTCTCCCCGGGTCGCTACTTACAGAGCAGCTCCTTGACGCAGGCAAACTGCTGGTCGCTGTAGAGGGGCGAGCTGTAGGCACGCCGAAAGCCTGGGGGCTGCGGGGACAGCATGTCGGCATGGTGCTGCCCGGCCACCATGCGGAGGAGAGACCGCCCGGCCGGCACTCACGATCTTGCCGAAGCAGCGCTGCATCTCCACGTAGGACTGGCAGTGGTGGTGGATGTTGGTCTTGCAGTTCTTGCACCTCAGGCCGAACTTGTTGTTGACTGGGTAGCGGAGCGTGGAGGGGAGAGAGGTGATGCGATGCCCCCGCTGTGGCAGTGCCCGGCCACAGCTTGTGTCCCCAGCTCCCCGGCCACTCACGGACGATCATGCGGGCACAAACGTCGCAGAACTTGGGCTTCTTGAAGTAATGATCCTTAAACTTGTGGGGTTTGTCATTGACAGGCTTCGGGGGCTCGGGAGGAGGCTCGGGCTCCTCCTCCTCTTCCTCCTCCTCCTCCTCCTCGTAGATGTAGTAGATGGGCCCCCCAGAGGGGCTGACCAGCTCCCCGTTGGGCTGTGGCTCCGGGGCTGCCTCCTCCTTGGGCTTTCGCCGGAAAAGCTGCTTCAGCCTCTGCAGCTGGGGAGGCAGAGGGGCTGCACGGGGTGCCGCAGACCCGGCGGGGCTCTCCCGGGAGCTGCGGGCCGGCACGGGAGCCCTGCATGCGGGGGAGCCCCAGGAGGAGCAAGCGCTGGTCCAGACACCCCGTGGATGTTGGGGTTCCCTAGGGAGGCCCCCCTGGCCTTGCGGAGGGCACCGAGGCCAGGACATGCGGGGAGGGTGACCTGCAGGCGCCCACTTACCCGGCTCCTGGGTTTCCCACCTGGGCCAGGTGAAGCCGGCGGCTCCGGCACCTCCTTCTCTGTCATGCTATGAGGGCAAGAGATGGGAGTTGTCTCCTCCGGCGCTGCCCCTGCCACGGAGCTGTGGCCAGGGCCCGTCCATGCAGCCCCGTGGGGACAAGAGCTGGCCTGAAAGCGTCTCCCAGGGCAGCGCCTCGCTCCGTCCTGCCCCTGTGGAGCCTGCTCCCCACCGGACCTAGCCACGTTGCGGACGCGGTGCTGGTGCTGCCTGCACAGGCCCCAGTGCCTCCATCCCGAGAGCGGGTGGCCAACGGTACCACTGGGGCCTGCCGGAGCCTCTGGCTCTGCCTGGCGCCAGGGCGCAGGCCGGCTCTTCTTCCGCAGACGCCCGGTGCTACCACGGGGCAAAGCTGCTCCTGCAGCCCTGGCCCGACCACCCTCGCAGCCCTTCAGCAGACCTCACGGCTCCAGCGCTCGGCAACGCCAGATCCCCCCTCCGGGAAACGGGAGCCAACGAGCGTGACAGGGACAACCAGCGCCACAGGCACAGAGAGGAGTGGGGACCCAACGGCCCCGGTGGGAACCAGCAGTGACAGGGGGCCCAGCCGGGCCGGAGGCCACCAGGGCAGGGGAGCCGCACGGGAGCCACTTACGCTGCACTGGGAGCGACGTCTCCTGCTGAAAGGCCCCGCAGAGACGGCGGGGGGTGGTCGCTGCTGGGACCTGGAGCAGCAGGCCTGTTGGGGCCACAGAGCCCCCAGCCCCGGGGCGGGCGCGGGGAGGGGGCAGCCGCCCAGCGCCGCGAGCGCCCGAGTGACAGCCCGGAGGGGCACGGACAGCTGGGTGCTGGCGGGGGCTGACGCCGGGAAATTGGAGCCCGCGCAGGAGCGGGGCGGAGGCCCTGGCGGCTATTTGCGTTGGTGGGTTGCTGGGCGTCACAGCCGCCTGGGCACGGGCTCGGGGGCAGCGCGGCGCCCGCAGAGAACGGGAAAACAGCACTGAAGTGACGGACAAGTTTTCTTTTTATATTTAAAAACATCCCCCCCCGCCCCAAATAAAACAAAAATAACCCCCCAAATAATAATCAGATTAAATAAAATGTGCAGTGAACATACCAATCAACACCTGTATGTGCGGTTCAACACAGTGCTTAACAAAACAATATACACAGGGGAGAGGGGGCGGGCACGGGCATCACTCCAAAAATTAAAAAAAAAATCAATTTCTTGTCTCTTAATTATGTCCATATAAATATATCCAGGGAAGGAGGGTGAGAGGAAGGGAGGGCAGAGAGGAAGAGAGAAGGCAGAGGGAAGCGCCCGCAGTCCAGTGTGCTCTGTGCCCATCGCGGGTCCTACTGGGAGCTGGCGCGCTCCAGCACCCGCAGGTCGTAGTTCTTTTTGGCCACGCGCAGCTTGAAGCGGCTGAGGGAGTTGTTGAGGCGAAGGGAGGCGTTCTGGGCGGCCAGCGGGCTGGGGAACACGGCCACGATGGTGTATAAGGCAGCAAGGTCAGTGTGCCGGCCGTTCTCTGGAGTCCCGCCGCTGTCCCCGCTGCCCCCGTCTCCGCGCCGCCCCTGAGTCTCTTTGAGCCACTGGATTTTGGCCCCGGCCATGGCGAGCTGGGTGAAGAGCTTGTCGGCCTCCGTCCGCGTGATGCCCTCGGGCAGGTCCGTCACCTCCAGCACTCGGCCCAGCACTGCAGGGCAAAGACAGCCCGTGTTGGCCGTGGCCGTGTGCTGGGAGCCCGTGTCCCCACGGTGCTGGGCTGGGAGCTGGAGCCCAGGAGGGCAGAGCTTTGCTGAGCGCCCACATGGGGATGCTCTTTCTGAGCAGCCACCACGGACTCCTCAGCCTGGCTATCCCTGCGGTGCCCGTGCTGATCCTGCCGACACCTGCATGCCGGTGCCCCGTGCCCCGCACCCCGCTTCAAGAGGAGACGGAGACGTCTGGTTGCTCACGGCTCCGGCAGCGCCGGGCTGTGCCTGGGCTCCCGCAGCTGCTTGGTGCCAGCAGCTCCCGCTCGGCCCGGCTGCTGGCAGGGAGCTCCCCGCTCCCCGCTGCCCTTTCCCCAGGTGCTTCGTCACGGGGACAGCCCCTTCCTGCACCCAGGTCACAGCACCTCTGCTTGGCGCTCCCTAAGCCCCTGCTGCCTCCCGGCTCCTGGCGGCTCCTCTCCGGCCTCGGGGCTTAGCGGCGTCCTGGCCACACGGATTCTTTGCTAATATTAACCTGGCATGTAATGAGCGCCGGCGAGGATGGGGCAGCTCTCCAGGAAGCAGCTCTTAAAGGGCCCCTTGCAAACAGCTGCACTGGGTGGTGGTGACACAGAGGTGACATGGGGGACAACTCCAGCGAGCCTGCAAGGACTGTCTCCTTCCAGCCTGTTTGGCTCAGGTCCTGCATTGGCTGCAGGGAGAAGCTGGGCACGGGCCTGGCCTCCGCTCACAGACACAAGGGAGTGGAGACTCGGCCTGGGGAGAAGGAACAGGGTCGGGGGGGGCTTTCTCCCTTTAAGAGAAATGATTCAGCAAGGATTTCAGCCCTGGCAGCCCCCTGTGGAAGATCCCAAAGCCCCAGCGATATGTGAAACTGAGGCTGGAAAAAGAAGGGTCACTTGGGAAGGCAATGATTTCATGGGTCTGGACAGTGGCTTTGTGCTGACAAGCGGCGTCCTGCCCCTCCTGCTCCGCACCCCATCACACCTCAGCCAGCACAGAGGCAGCAACAGGGCCCAGATGTCCTGGTGCTCAGCACTGATTCCGCACAAACAGCTCCCTGCTCCTTCCCCAAGCTCCGGTCAGCACAGGCAGCACTTAACCTGGCTCCAGAGCAGCCCGTGTCCCCCACAACCACCCCAGCAAAGGGGCCTGGCGAAGGGGGTGAGCAGAAACCAGAGCGACGTCTCCGCCACTGCCGGGTGCTTCCTTGTGACAGGGAGCGGGTGGGGGGCAAGGGAGGAGGGTCACTTGCCTACGTCACTGGTCCCGAGATCAGTAGATGCCGACTTGAGGGCCTGTCTCTTGCCCCGGTTTCCGTGTTTCATTCCAGTTTGCCCCTTCAAGAGTAAAAATGGTAACGTGTCACCTGAGGAGGCACCGTGGCCTGGGGAGGCCTCACAGTGCACAGAGCAAGACCAAACATGACCAGGCCATGAGTGCAGAGGGGAAGGAGACACTTGGGTGCACCCTGGCACCTTTGGGACAATGCCATGGCGGTCTGGGGAGGTTGGAGGAGACCAGGGCACAGCCACGGCCGCAGGACACTCAAGGGACCTGGGCCAACAGTGCTTCTGGACAAAGCTGCAGCAGGGTGAAACTTCGGCCCGAGGCTCCCAGGAGAACCGTTCCCAAGGGCAGTCCTGCCACCCAGGCAGGATGGCACCCACTCCCCTCTGACTGCCCCTGCGCACACAGAGGTGCCCGGCGGGCCGGCTCCGGGGCGCCACGCGGCCTTACCTGGTGCGCTCCATAGTTGGGCTGGTTGTGGAGCAGGGGCGGGGGGCAGATGGACAGGTTATACTGCAGCGGCTGCCCCAGCAGCGAGTAACGCCCGTCGCCTGCGGAACAGGAGCAAGTGTTCGCTGGGGGCTGGCAGAGGAGCAGCAAAGCCCCAGGCCTGTGCTGCCCCCACGCTCCCTCCTTACCTTGTGCTGGGCCCATGGGCCGGGGGAACTGTGTGAGGACCGGGAGGGGGCTCAGCCCTGTGCAGACACTGTTGAGGTTGGTGACAGGAGACGGCGTCGGGGATTGCGTGGGGGATGTGATGGGGCTGTTCAGCTGGGCGCTGGCCTGTGGGAGACAGAGGGTTAGATGCCCCTGGTGCTTGTGCCCAGCCCCACGTCTGCCCCACCACCATGGGGTGAGCCCACCTGCCCTCTCCCAGCCCTTCCAGTGCGGGTGCTAGGGACCAGTCTGCTCCCAAGAGATGAGCTATCTTCTTCCCAGCCTTTCGATACCTGAGCACTGCTCTCCGGGTTGTAGAGGTCTCCTGGCTTCTGCCCCCGCTGCTCCAGGCTGTAGTACTTACAGTGGCTCCACTGCACCACGGGGGGGTTCTGGGGGGCCTGGGGGCCATTGGGTACATTCAGCTGCATCACAACCACACCAGGGCCTGACGGAGACACCCCTGAGGGGAGAGAAGAGCAACAGAAATGCTGAGTCTCTGGGTGCTGCTGCTTTCTGTGACAGCAGTGACAGCACCTTTGCAGCGTCCCTCGCAACGCTCCTCTGTGCTCTCCTCCACCATCTCTGCCAGAGAGGGCACGGAGAGGCTCTGCCGAACCTCTGCAGAAAGACATCCCTCTGGCATCAGGTTACATCAGCCAAGTGATGACTTTCAACCCGAGAAAAAGGTAAGCAGAGGAAAGAAGCTGAAGGGAACTCTGGTCTCATCATGCCAAATCCTTAGTCCAAGGCTCTAGCACGAGCTGGGCACAGTGCCCCCATACCTCGTTTTGCAGCTCCTGCTCTTGCGTCAATTCACCCGGCCCCAGCCCATACCCTGCGCTTGGGAACAGGGCGCAGAGCGCAGGCTGCTCCCCTCATCCTCAGCCCTCCCCTGGTCCCACCAGCTGCCCTGGTGACACTAAGTCACAGCACCAGCAGAGGGAGCCCAGTGCCCACAGCAGCTGCCGGGGCCTGCGCCCACCTCACGGGCCCCTTGCAGCGAGGGGACCTCAGGCACAGAGCAGCAGTGGCTGCAGCAAATGTCCAAGCCCTGCAGGGACGTGTAAGACCAAGGAAACTCCCTGTGCAGAAGCTGGGAGTTGGCTGCTCTGCTCACTGCAGCCCCCATGCCCCTTCCAAAAGCCAACCCAGTAGAATTGGTGTCAACATCGACCGGAGGTCTCTTACCTGAATACTGCTGCTGCATCTGTGGCGGGCTGCAGGGCGAGGGGGACTGTGGCATCTGGTACTGCTCAGAGCCAGGTGGCTGCAGAAACCCCACCGAAGGGCTGCGGAGCAGAGTGAAGTGGTGAGACGCTGGGGATGGGGGAAGCTGCCCGTGCCAGCAGCCCCCTCGCACAGGAGATGCCTGGAAATGCAGCTGCTCTGGGAGCAGCACGGAAAGCACCAGCTGCTGCTGGGCTAGGGGGCTCGGACCGGGCAAGAGAAGAACTTGTCCTCAAGAAGGGACAAGTGTCTGTGGTGCCCAGCTGCCTCCTCGAGCCACAGGGACAGGATGTGCTGCCCCTTGGACAGGGCAGCAGCTCCCCGCGGGGCAGAGCAGCAGCTTTACCTGGTGCCGTTCTGCTGGGCAGTGGGGATGACGCTGTAGTAGATGGGAACCCCTCCAGCTTGGAGACCCCCCTGGACAGACTGGCTGGCCGGGACAAGCACGGGCTGCTGGAAAGGCTGCTGGACCACGTTCTGGGACTCATTGGCCACAGGGACCTGCATGGGGGAAAGAGGTAGAGCACTGTGAAATGACAGGAGAGAGAGCGCAAAAGCAGGGAAAACTGGACCCAAAGAGGAGTGAGAGAGGTCCAGGCAGGGTAGAAGACAAGGACAGGTTTGCTGCAGACCGGAGCAATCTTGTCCAGGGAGGGGCAGGAACAAGACAGGAAGGTGCTTCCTGTGGGGCCTTTCCCCAGCACCCCCTCCCCTGAGCACGGCTGATGCCTACCTGGTACGAAGGCAGTGGAGTGTACTGCACCATGAGGCCTTGTATCTGACTCCCCATACTGCTCCTCTGGCTGCTGAGCAGGCCAGGGGGCTGCGCCTGCTGCACCCCCATGACGCTCTGCATCTGGCCCCCCATGCTGTTCCTCTGGCTGTTGAGGAGGCCAGGGGGCTGCGCCTGCTGCACTCCCATTACACCTTGGTATGTTTGCTGCTGGTTGGACATCATCGGCTGTAAACCTGTCAGAACAGGGTTGGAATGGAGCAGTTTCCCAGTCACCACAGCAGGCAGCCAGGCACTTGGCATGGGACTAGTTAAGCCCTGCTTTGCCGCCATCTCCAGCTGAACCAATGAGGAAAGACCTCG
The DNA here is from genome assembly GCF_059628265.1 of Tinamus guttatus. NCBI lineage: Eukaryota > Metazoa > Chordata > Aves > Tinamiformes > Tinamidae > Tinamus > Tinamus guttatus. The sequence goes on from NW_028289601.1 coordinate 148,150, forward strand.
TTTTACGTGCAAAGATCTGAGCACAGCTCCTGGCTTTAAATCCACCTCACAGCAGCTCAGTGAATGCTGCATTTTGATGCCCATCCTGCTTCCCAAGACACAAGGGACAGACTGAAAGAGGCTTTGCAGCCAGGGCTGCTTCCAGCTTCCCTTTGCACAGCCCAGAGGAACCCTCCAGGCAGCAAGGCCAGCAAAGAGGAGAGGATGCTGCCTCCGGGCAGGAAAGGGCAGTCCTGCCCCACACACTAAATGGGAGATGCTTAAGAGCCGAGTGAAGGTAAACACGTGCACCCGCCCGCACTGCCCCTTACCAGGCTGCTGGGATTGCTGGGGGAGCTGCTGCGTGCGCTGGGAGCTGTAGGCCACTGGGTGACTGAGAGATCGGTATTGCTGGCTGGAGTTCGGGTACTGCCCAGGAGGGTAGTAAGAAACCTGAATCTATCAGAATCAAGAAAACCCGCGGTGAGAACACAAGGGTGGAAGCACGAAATCCAGTCCCAGAGCCAGTCTCCCCTCTCACCCGGCCTGGTGTCTGCTGAGTGAAACCAAGCAAGGCTTTGGCTCTGCACAGATGACTGCTCCTCGGGACCTGCTTCCCACTCCTATTCCTGCACACCCAAGCCTTTCCCATCCTTTCCCAGCACAGTGGCACACGGGTAGGGGAGCCACAGTTCTCCAAGACTAATCCTAGGGCTCTCAATACCCTGCAGGACCCCAGGGAGAGCTGGCAATTCTGAGACCTGAACTTGGGCTCTGATGGCTGCTGTCCCTCCCCCAGGAATGGCCACAGGTGCCCTGTGAGCTCAGGGGACAGGGGCAGGGCCTGGCCCGTGCCGAGCGCAGGGCAGGGAGCTGTGAGGGGCTGGAGCTGCTCCCCAGGCCGCCCGGCGCCCTGCCTGGCCCCGCGCATGCCCTTACCTGCTGGGGAGGCTGAATGTAGCTCTGGGGCTGCAGCACCTGCTGGGTGGGGGGCGTGTGCCCCGAGGCTGAGTAGTTGGAGGAGGAAATGGGCTGCCCGGGGGATGTCATGATGAATCCTGATGGTTGAGGGTGCTGGGAGATGAGGGATGACTGGAACATGGCTGAGGAGGGATCCGGGGCTTCTGTCGAGCCCTGCCGACTGAGGCTGATCTGCCCGAAGGGGCTGCTGAGTTCGTCACCCTGCATTGGGGACAAGTGGGAGGGATGGAGGAGGAGGGCGCACAGGCTACGGCTGTTCCCAGCACAGCAGGGTTCGCTCTGCTCCAAGGGGCTCTGGAGATGCCCCAGTACCAAGTCACAGCCCAAGAGCTTTTTGCAGGAGCACAGCAGGGGCATCCAGGGGAGCCCAAGCGCTCGGGCAGGACCCGCGGGGCAGCATCACCCCCGCGGTGCCCCCAGCCCAGGGGCTTGGGCCCAGAACAACCCCGAGGCCCAGGCTCGCAACACTGGCCGTGCTCCGCTCGCTCCAGCCAAGGCAGGGCCCCTGTGCTGGGCACGGGCAGCTCTTCCTGGGGCAGATCTGGGCTTCCCACCTCCTCGAGTGCCCCGTGGCCCTGGCCCCGCTGCAGTGCAGGGCTGCCCCAAACCCCGAACCCTGAGCCCAGCATCTGCAACATATGTGACCAGCAAAAGCCCATGCAAGACACCACAGAATACAACCGAGTGCGGAAGAGGAAATGGGGTTTATACCATGTTGTACTGCTGGGGTGGAGAGACTGGCAAGAGGACTTGGGGGCAGGAGCTTGGAGAATACGGAACAGGCTGCAGCGCTGGGACCGGCTGAGACCAGCAGAGAAGGGAGCGAAGGAGAAAGATTTGGGTGGGAAAAGGTGTGGGGGAAGGAATGGAGGCAGGGAAGAAGGAAGGATGGACAGGATGGGAAGAAGGAGAGAAAGAAGGAACAACAAGGTTAGTCAACGGAACCGACTGCAAACATGGTAGGGAGGGAGGGAGAGCACTGCAGAAGGGGGAAAGCAGAGACCAGAGCGGAGCATCCGCGTCCCTGTGGAGGAAGATGCACAGCCTGGCCAGGCGCTCTGCGGAAGCTGGGAAGGCCGAACGCGTCCGCGAAGCAGCTCCCGCCCAGCATAACCAGGGACACGGGCTCGCAAAGGGCAGCTGCTACCAAGGGCACCGGGAGAACCGTCCCCTCCCAGCGCCACCTTTGTGCCTCTCCATCGTCACCATCACTAACTCCTCTCAGTCTCGCCCTCCTGTCCGGGCCCCTCCTTTGGCTCCTGGGGACACGCTGATGTGGCCTAACTCAAGCACCGTGCAGCGCCATGGGCGCTGCATGTGCAGTCACAGGGAGCCCTGGCTTCCTTTTGTCCTTTGGTGGGACAGAAGGTTCATGCACATGGGAGACACTGCATTTTCTGACCTTTTGCCAGCATCCAAACAAAGAAGAACAGCTTTTCAGGAGCTAAACCATGAGGAGAAGAGCCAAGGTGCAGAAGATGCAAAATAAAACAGAAAAATTCTGTTCTAGAATAGAAATTCTGCAGAGCTCTGATGTCAAAGTCTCTGAACGCTACTAGACCCCAGTTCAGTTGGGCAGACTCACCTCTGCTGTCATCTCATGACAGCCAGAAGAGGAGAAAAGTTCCAGAAACCCCTTGTGGCTCATCCTGCCCACCCAGGACACCATGCTCAGTCTGCTGCTGCCTCTGGTACTAGAGCCCAGGGTCTGGCGCTGCAGGAAGGCAGCAGCAGAGGTAACTGCCACTCACCAAAGTGCCCTGAGCCTGCTGGCCGAGCAGATGCGGAGGAGGCCGGTGAGCTGAGACACCGCAGCACCACTAAATCGGAGAATCACAGAATGCTGAAGGTTGGAAGGGACCTCTAGAGGTCATGTAGTCCAATCCCCTGCACACGCAGGGTCACCTGGAGCACGTGGCACAGGACTGCGTCCAAGCGGGTTTTGAAGATCTCCAGAGAAGGAGACTCCACAACCTCTCTGGGCAGCCTGTTCCAGTGCTCTGGCACCCTCACTGTCAAGAAATTTTTCCTTAAGTTCCTGTGGAACTTTTGGTGTTTCAGGTTGTGGCCATTACAGGAGGACAAAGCAAGGCCCCCTGCCCACGTCCCGCTCTGCCAACGGCACGGAGGGGCTGTCGCTCCCTAGCCAGTGGTGAGCGCGAGGCCAAGGGCAGGGTGAGGTGTGTGTCCTGGTGCGCGGTCGCTCTGTTTCCATCTCCCTCTCTGTGCCCGAGCCTCGTGCGCAGGGCAGCAACCCACCTGCGACATCATGTGGTTACTCATGGGCGGCTGCTGCGGCGCTGCGGGCGGGAGCCCTTGCGGCTGCGGCGGAGGCTGCTGCGGTGACGGTGCGGGAGGCTGCGGGGCCGCGCAGGGCAGGAGGCCGCGCGTGGGCTGTGAGGAGGGCGACTGGCCGCAGGCGTCAGGGGCACCGAGCACCAGACCTTGAACAGAGAAAGGCAGAGCAGGGCTTGCGCCTGAGGCAGAACCACGCCGAGGCGGTGGCATGGGCTGGACCCTGCCGCTGTCTCCTGGGCTGGATTCTGCCTGCTCCCAAGCAGGGCCTTGCACGGGGACAGGGCGAAGTGTGATACCCAGCTGGCCGCTGCCCTCCTCAGCATTTCAGTCATACTTCCAAAATAAAAGGGCTGTGAAACTACCGCTTGAAGGCTGCTCTTTAACCAACTCTGCCTCTGATCTATTGCTTTTCAACAGCCTGTCTCGAGGCGCTCTGATAAGGAGCTATGTATCATCACCTACACTGCAAAAGGGGAAATATTTCTGTATTTTTTTTCACAGTTGCCCAGAGGCCGATGGCTGAGATGGAAAAAGAACTGCTGAGTTCCTCCACTCTGAACAAACAGTAGGATTTGGTGAGTGGTTTTTTTTTTTTTCTTCCAAGAGAAATTTCTTTTTCTTTTTTCTTTCTTTTTTGCACAGCATTTCTAATTGCTTGCCATTATATAGCATCTGGAAAGCAACGGGCTTCTGCTCACAGGGAAGATCTGGAGGAAAAATACAGAAAGCAAAAAATAGATCCCCTCTTGCTCTGCTCTGCACATGGCTGGGCCGGATCTTCAAATAACTGTTCCAGCAGTTGATGAAATGGTGCCAGAGGTGGTTGCAAGAACCAGGGTAAGCGCTGCCCTGGAATCAGGCTCCCAGGAGATGATAGAGGCACCTTGAAATGACAAGACGAATGTGCGGCGCTCAAAGGCAGCTGGGATGCTAGGTAGGTGCACCCTGTATGCTTCAGGGGATTCCTGTGGAGCAGCCTCATTGCCCACCGGCTCCAGCACCGCCCAGCCCCAGCTACGTCTCCTAACGACGTGGTACCTGCCCGGGGCGTCCTGCTGGCAGCACAGCCCTTGCTGCTCCCGATACTGTCCCCCCGCGTCAGGATGGAGATGCCGCTGAAGCTGCTGGCTTTGGTGACGGGCGGTCGCAGGTTGCGGATGGAGCCGTCCGAGTCGGTGCTGCTCCACGGTCGGGGCTCCAGCGACTTGATCTCGCTCTCCGTGCTGCTCTGGCGGCTGCCCGAGGCCCGGTTCAAACTGTCCCGGTTGCCCCTGCAGAGACCGGAGGAGTTAGACAACAACCCCAGGGAAAAGGGGCAGGAGCCACACGAGCTGCATCTACACTGCCCCGGCGCGGGTGGCAATGCTGGCCCGCGGTCGGCACCACGCACAGCGGCACCGCAGCACACGGCTGGCTGGAGCAGCCTGCGAGGACCCAGATGTTGATTCTCTTCCTTCAAGTGTGTTGAGACCTTGGCCCTTGCCCTCATCCCTACCCTGGAGCGGATTCCAGCAGGGCCTCAGCACGATCCCTTGCTAAAGCCCTCACTGTTTCCAAACAGAGCGTGGATAGTTTGGAGAGTCCGTGGATAGTTTTACGGAGTCTCCAAGACAAGGAAGGCTGAGAGCACTTTCCGCACCAGCCGGGGGGAAAAAAGCTTCCTTGGAAAAGCAACCAGTGCAATTACCCCCAGACTGGTGAAAGGAACTGGACTACACATCCTCAAAGCCAAAATTATAGTGGAGTATAAGCATCATCTTCAAGTTCTTGAGCTCTCTCCAGTCTAAACTCTGAAGGCAGCTTGGGGGCTATTCAAAGAGGGGGGAAGAAGAGGGAAGGGTAGGGGAAAGATGTCTGTCTGTCTGTCTGTCTGTGCAGAGATGTTTCCTCTCTAGGGTGTGGACTATGAAACAAGAGGACAGCAGGCAAGAGGGTTGCTCGATTTTCATCCTATTCTTTGTCCTCTCATCCTCAGTGCCAGAGAAATAAGCAAATGCCGCTCAGAGATGCTCCCAGTGCCCTCTGCAGCACACACGGGTTGAAACGGGCTTCTCAAGATATTCCACTACCATCATTAGGCCATGAAAATCAGGGATTAGGGACAAACCCACCCTGTGAGGATGCTGATCCTGTCACTGTAAGGGCAAGGGTTTTGCTGTGATTTGTGAAGTGCTGGAATCCTCTGGCCTCCCCATTCTTCCCTGCCATTCCCACTTCCACCCCTCCGCTTTCATTGATGAACCAGCAAAAAAAGGACTCAAAAACTGATGTTGCAAAAAATACAACTTGAATAACTTCACAAGCAGCCATGCATGGGGCAAACTTACTCAGCAGGACAATGTAAAAAATAAGTCACACAGAGGTACCTAAAAATCTGCCTCCGTTTGTGAGAACTAGAAGAAAAGCCTTCTTTGGAGATTCTGTCGGTTAACATCAGAAAAAAGCATCATTATAGAGTCATGCAGTTGTTCACAGAGAAAGCCAGAGATACCAACAATGGCTGGTGAATACTACTAACCTGCTGTCGGTGAGATATCCATTCTGGCCACTCTGGAGGCCGGGAACACATGAAGAGGGGAGGGAAAAAAGAAAGAGAGACTTAATAACTTTGAAAACAACAAACCTCTGTCAATTTCAAAGCAGAGAGGAACAAAGCACTAAGGGTCTGAGATTCCAGCACAGGCTGTATTGTACTGAGTTACATGCTCACTCCGGAGTCTCGTGGAGCCTTGGACACTCCAGTGCCACCTGGCTCTCAAGCCGGGCCGATCTGGAACCTTCCCTGGCAGCGGTAACTCTGAGATCTCTCAGGAGTTTGCAAATCTGAGCCCTCAGCTCCCTACCCCATCACTCTAGAGCTGGATTAGTGATGGCTGCTTTTCCAGTGCAGCAAGCGAGGCCAGGTGTGCTGGGGTCCTTTCTTGCTAAATGCAGGCAGCAGCTTCGCACGTGATGAGATGGCAGAGGGCTCCTAGGAAGCCCAGGCCACGCTGTGACAGTGCCCGCCGGGGCAAAGTGCTGCCTCAGCCCGTGGGCACAGAGCAAGGGCAGTTACCTGCCCGCCCTGTGCTGCGCTAACCCTGGGTGGTGCCCGCTGTGCTCTGGCTGCAGAGCTGTTTGCTACCACGTCTGGGTGGCTCTGGGCCTCTGTGTGTAAGACAAATCCACAGTTACAGAGGTCAGAGTCCTCAGCCTGGGACTCAGCACAGCCTGAGCACCCTCCTTGGCTGGGGACATGGAAATTCCCCCTAGGGGCAAACACAAGGGCTGTCCCCCAGACACTCAAACGCAGCGGGCAAGGAGCTGCGCTTTGAACTCGAGCCAAGGCAGATCAGACTTGGCACCATCCCTCATTCTGCCAGTTGCCACTTTGGACGCAGGTCCGAGGACGGAGCTGCCTCCGGCCAGCAGACAGCACACGGCAGCCTCTCCGCAAGGCAGATGTGTGCACGGGCACCAGCTCCTCGGAGAAGGATCAAGGATCTCGAGCAAGCAAAGAGGCCTGGCTGCCACTCTAGGGCCAGCACCAGGAGACCGAAACTGCAGCAGCAGGGAAACAACAGGGAGAAGGCTGCTCTTTTAGGCTCCATGATTGATTTGCTAGTCATCCCGGACCCCCTGCATGAGCTAATCTAATCTACTCTAATCTTGCTGGGCAGCAGGGGCAAGTCTGCCTCATCTGTCAGTTCCCACACTTCCACTGCCATGTAAAGGGGAAAACTGATTAGGGAAGGAGGGAAAGAGCATATTGGGGAGTAGAGCCACAGCTTCTAACTTAATGGCTGCAACATCTTTGTTAGGCCCTCTATTTCACCGGTAGAAACACTGGGAACTTTGTAGAAAATGGCATGTCAAGACCTGACCTTTTAATTTACTCAAAGACACCTTCTGCCACAAAGTTCCAGTAGGGCATGTGGCCAGGGAGTCACTCGAGCTTACCTCTCGTGCAAATATCCGCTCCCTGACCCGCTGATACTCTTCCTCTCGCTCTTCTATAGATTTGCTCCTTCTCCCATCCTGCAAGGGGAGTCTGATCTGAAGGCACAAACACAGCTCAGCTGGTCAGCAATTGTCCACAGGAGAAGGGGGCACAGTCAGTTGCTGCGATTTCCCCCCAGCTCTGTGAGCGGGTAAGGATTGGCGTGTCTGCAAGCCGTGACACAGCCCCTGCTCTTTGCACCTACATTCTGGGTGTTTATTTCTAAGGGACAACCTCCTGGTGGTCTTAGTGCATCTGAGCTGGATCAAGCACAACCACTATGCCTGCACTCTACCTGACTGGGGAATGACAGACTGGGAACATGTCACCAAGTTCTTCTGGAAGATATTCTGGTCCTAAGGAGTCAAAAACTAGAGGGCTAGCTGCACCTCAGCCAAGAGTTCTGTGCTTCATGGGTAGCTGTCTTACCTGCAGAGCATGAGGAATCAGAGCCTGATACTGATTGCAATGGCCAGCTTCTTCTCCTGACAACTTTCAGTTTCAAAAACATGACCCAAAGCAAGTGATAACGGCATGTTAGATTGACATAAAGATGGGAGCAACAACAGCAAAGAATGAGATCCCTGGTGCAGAGGTCTGCCTGCCTCCCTGCCCCTTTTTGACACTGAAGATTTTGTCTAGAACAGGTTGGGAAAACAGCCACAGAAGGACAAGTCAGCTCTTGGTGGTGCCACCTCAGCTCAGCTGCCACAAGTCAGCTCTCAGGTGGTGCCACCTTCCACAGCCTGGAGGGAGCCAGGGGTTCCGGAGGGTTTCGAGCTCAGGTGACTGGCAATAATGTTGAGCTCTAATATTGGAGGGTTTAATTTTGCTGATGGCTTCGGTCCAGAGGTACTGCCAGGACACAGTGACTTCAGGGAGGGGTGGGAGAAACATTTGGCAGTGCTCAGCCCTGGGGCTCTTTCAAAAAAAACCCTAGCAAAACATTTCACCTTAAACCCTAGCCCAGCCAGCAGTCACTGTTCAGGTGCAGAAATACAGCACACTGCGTAGAGCCTGCGCAATTCCTTCCCCCACTTCCGTGGTATTTTATAAAATCTTCATATGTTTGGATGCTGCCATTTGGGAGAGGTAGAAGCTTTTACAGACTATTACTGTAGGAAACCCAAGAGAAAATTAGAGTCATTCTAAACTTAGAAAAGTCTCACATGACTTCCACAAAGTGTGCAGGCACACCCTCCTACTCCTTACCTGATTATCATCTCGGTCCATGCTGGCATCATCCCGTTTTAGGATGAATCTCTGTGGGAATTCTGCATTCTTCTCATCTTTGATGTGCTCGGAGAATCTCTGCTCAGGGCTGCGGGAGGAAGCAGCCCTTGTTAGGAGTGTGAAAATGGACAGAGACCTTCTTCATAAAACCACTCCTTGCAAAAAGGTGGTGAGGGGATTGCAGAAGCTGTGCCAAATCTCCCTCTGATGGCAAAGGGAGGAGGTCCCACCTTTTCTCTGACAACTGTACCAAACTGGGAAGGACTTGCAGATAGATACATTTAGGATTGGAGTGAAGGATTCTCCAGGACCCTCCGCAATGGACCAGCCTTTCTCATGCAAGCAAAATATTTGATATAAAACTCATCCCATTCTGGACCATGCCAGAGATCTGGGGCTGGGGGTCACGTAGTACCATGCAGGGAAAGGGAAGGGGATTCCAGCCCGTCTGTTGTCATCCCCTGTTCCTTACATTCGGGTGTTACTGGTCTTGTTGATGATGACTGCTTTCCCAGTTTGATCAACGTTATGGTCCATGCCGAAGTAGGCAGCTACCCGGTGCAGCAGCATCCTGTGATATGAGGTCATCTGAGGGAACTTCTTAAACTGATTGCTGAGGACAGAGGAGAAGCCGTTAGAATGTGGAAGGCAACGACCTCAAAAGGGAGAGAGGGAAAAGGAGAGGCCGGAGATGCTTCGATCTGATCCCAGACCAGGGAGTTAGTCAGGACTCAAATACAAGCCTGAGGCAGCACTGGGCTGAGTGAGGTCTCCAGCTGAACAGGCCTTTCCTAAAACAAGAGCAAGCTTGTGCAGAAAAGCACTGGCTTGTTCCTGAGCAGAAACAGGAGCCACTATCAGTGCTAACACCATGACTTCTCCAGTCCTACTAGGTGGAGGGAAAAAAAAAAAAGCAGCAAGCTCTGCTGTAAACACTCCATCCCATATTCTGGAATATGAATCCTGGTTCCTTCTCCTACAGTTTATGCTGAGAACAGCTGCACAACAGCACTAATTTCCTTCACAATGGATATGATGATAAACCAACTGATATCAAATTAATACGGTGCTCTGACACCTTATGAATGAGCACAGGGTGGAGAAGGATGTACAGGAGAACAGTCCTCTTAAGCAGTGTGTCCAAAAGACACTCACTCTGCCCCTGGGAGCCCAAGTTCCTAAATTGTAAATTATAAATCTGTTTTGCTTGACACAAACTTGATAGTCACTTACTTGTTATCACTAATAAATTCCAGAATCTCCTGTTCTAACTTTAGCAGCATCATTCTATCCCTGTCAAGAAAAGAATGAGGAAAATAACACGTTTAGTGACAGTGAAACACAGCTTATCCTGTTTGGTAGTCATCTGCCCACAACAGAAAAAAGCCATAAAAGCCTGGAACGAGCAGCATCGTTAATCAATCAGGCTTCACATACCCTCCACGAAAATGAATTAAAACAAAACAGAACAGAAAAAAAATCACAGATAGTAAATTAACAGCCATGTTTTTTCTTCTCCTGTTTAAAGTCGATGTTTTGCTGATGGCTCTTGGCTTCTGGTAATATTGAATATGAGCTCTGCTGGAAGCCCCACTGTAGAGATTCCAGCTCTGTTATTCCTATGCTAGAGTTTGGCTTGATTATATCTATTAGGAGCAGTACCAGTTTCTTTAGAGGCCAGGTTTTGACAATGGGTTTTAGAACAATCAAGACTCCTTCCTGATTGGATTTACACAAATTATTTTTCTCTCTTTCTCTCCATAATATATAAGTGCATGTTTTGCTTGACTGCTGTATATGAAGCTACAGTTGTGCTTTTTGTTTCTACACCGCCCCAGGTCCTGTCACCTTGTCTGAATTCCAAAAAGTAAAACACAGTTACTTTCTGCAGTTGCTTCTCCCCCAGGATATATGAATACATTTATCCCCCACCACCACAGATTTAGAGTCAATCAAAGCAGCATTGGTTGCCAGGTTCTCCCTCCTTTCACTCCATTAGCTACTTGTTTTATTGACTAGGGACCTACCTCGGGTTTTTTTTCAGTGTATTTACTAAAAATTCATGCAAATCTATTCCAGTGGAGTCTGTATATTCCTGGCTGGAATCTGAAACAACAATAGCATCAGCACAAATTAACAAAACGCTGCAAGAGAATAGCTTGAATGGGAAGAGGTGTGTCACAGCAACGACTATCTTCATGCATGACGATGATGTCCCTTCAGAGCTGCCAGAAGAAACTCAGCCTTATTCCCAGCACTAACAAGTCACAACATGGTAAGAGGAAGAAAGACCCCTCTTGCTACGGAACTGCAGAGGATGGGCTCTGCATCACTTGGGCTCAAGTACAGTTTCTAGTACAGCTCTGAACATGACTTTGAAGTCTGCTTTCTCAATCTAAAAGCTGGGGACTATCCACCAGTGCTTTTTGTGGCAGCAAGAAGATCAGGAGGTTACGGACAAGGCAAAATGAGCCCAAAGCCACACTAGGAGGACCCCAGAAAAGGGAAAGCAGATCAGTTCACGGAGAGAAACCTCCTTTTGGTTTTAACTGTGTATTCCAAAAATGTACCAGATCACTACAAACATGCAGGTAGCCTGCAATCTTGCTGGGGCATGTGCCAGTCTAGAACAACTCTTCCCCTCCTTCCCCGTATTTTATTCCTGAGAGAATGTTATAAAAATGATGCATTTATGTGCAGCATTTATGTGCAGCCTTCAACAGAGATTAACCCTTCTGCTTCCAGCAGCTGTACCACTGGCCAACAGGATCGTAACGGCAGGTAAGACAGGACCTGTCCTGTCCAGACGGCACCTGACCTCGAGACAGCATTTTCCTTGGTGCCTTTTCTTTATTCTTGTCTTTTTCTTCTTTTTCAGCCCCATCTTTCATGGATTTTTCCTCTTCCTTGTCAGAAGGACAGCTGATGTGCAACTGAATGATGTCCTGCAACAAAACAAAAGAGGCTGCGTTGAGTGACTCAAGATGCTCCCTGCAATCCCTGCCACTGCGGAGACGCTGCCAGCAGAGAAGGGCATCGGGAAGGTGGGATTCGGCTGCCAGATGTGAAACACTTCCTAAGAGACCCTGCCCTGGGAATGGACAGAGCAACCTCCCCCCTCACCCGCCTCCTAACAAGAAGCTTTCAGCAGGTTCTGATGGGGCACTCAGTAGCATTTCCCACTAAATTTAGCTACTAAATGCTAAAAACCTTCCTTGAGGGTTTTAAACCTTGAGGGTTAAAAACCACCTGAGAATCCAAGACCTTGTCAGAGGAGGGCTGTGTGTGCGTATGAGCGAACATCGGCAGCGCTCAAAGCACAACTGTTGCTTTCACAAGCAGTCTCTTGGGGAAACTTCTTGGCTATTAGAGGTGCAGGCCCAGGGAGGGACACCACCTCTAGCAAGAATTTTTCTGGGCTTTCACACAGCTTGCTTGATACTAGGCCTACCTGGGACTCCAGCAGCCCATCTACGAAGGGGCTAGATGATTCTTCACATACAGCCAAACTCCTGACCAGTTTAAGCTTTGAATTAGACTAGAGGAAAAAAATACATAGTTAAGACATCTCAGCCAAGTTGCGCACATCCAAGTTCATGTCAGTGCATTACAAGCTCTTCACAGAGTCCTAATTAAACTGTGAAAAGGACTAGCAACCCGAGCAGCTTTAACATCAAGCTCTGATTATCCCAGCTAGATCTCATAGCTGACTCTGTTTTGAATAGGGGGCCAGACTAGATAAATATTAGCTGGATTAGATGGGCTTTGAATTATGCTATGATTCTATAATTGCCAGCTCTGAAGAAGTCACGGCCGTTTTTGCTAAACTAGTCCAGTAGTTATTATCAAAATCAAATCTTGCAGAGAGAAAAAAGGAGCTTAAGCTAAGATAGGGTAAAATAAAAAAACATACAATGGCTGCACTTTCCCTTCCAGATTTTGCCTAAAAAGCAGCATTCTAGAGCAGTAGTGTCCTGGTGTTGCATTAACATGCATATGCCATTATTTTGGAAGGAAATGTGGTATTCCCGGAAGGGGGCTGGGTTGACACTAGACAGTTACAAACAAAACTCATTTTTTTAGCTATTTGGATGAAAATTCACTTTTTTTTAGGTCATTTGATTGCGTAATATTCTCATGGCAAGGAAGAGACCGAAATTTCTCTGGTGTAATTGGCACGTGCACTGCCCAGTCCCTTCAATGGAATCTGTGAACTTCATTTCAGACTCCGGGGAGGGTACACCTGGGTCAAAGCAAAGTTGTCTTTTGTATTTGTGAAGATGAGCACTCATGTTCCCACGGGTGCTTCATGTTGCTTCTGGAGACAGGAGGACTGGAGAGGACTAGGGTGCTAGGGTTGGGAACACGTCTCAACTCAGAATGGCCAGAAGAAAGGGACAGATGATCTCATACCTTGGCTCTTTTTCTAGCATGTCCATGACTTGAAGTTCGCCTCTGTGGGAGAGGAAAGAGAAGGCAAGAGGTTTAATCTGAACCTGACAGCCTGCAGATTAATCCCCATCTGACTCAGAAGGGCCTGAGTCTGCAAGCGGGCAGCAGGGACTACCCACTTATCTGCACTTACCTGAGATTCCTGACGCACATTGATCTCCTCCCCACCATCCTTTTCCACCTCCTCCTTGCTTGGTGACCTGGATGCAAATTTGGTTTTGTTCACGGATTCTTCAACCACCTTCTTTTCTGACTCTTTCATTATTTCCAGAGCCTCCTGTGTCGTGTTGCTATTTGACATCTTCAGAGTCCTACAACGTAGGAACGGGCACCTGCAGTAAGAGGTGACAGAATGAGCAGGAGAGAGTCAGGAAGGAGGAGGCAGTTTCCATTCGGAGCATCGACTCCTGCAAGCCCAGGTTGGAGCTTCCTTGTCACTCATCTCCTGCGCAGTAACCCCAAGGCAACCAGCTCTGTTTCAGGACAAACACCAAAACCATCTCCTGCGCTTTCTTCCCAAATCCCACACCTGTCCTTCCTGCAATTCACTCCGTCTTCAGGGAGAGAACAGCCTGATACTCAAAAGGTTACTATGGTGTTTCAAAGGGAATAAAGTAACTCCTGACTTGTCTCCAACATATATAGTTTGATATTTCTAAAATTATAGGTTAAGAAGAAAAAGAGCCCCTCCTAACAAGTTGTGTTTTATTGCTTCTTTTTGAATGGCAAAAAAGACACAGCCAGCCCATAAAGTGCCCCAAACCCTGCGAACTAGAGCAGAACCCAACAAGGGCAACAGCCTCGACCTGCTGGCCCAAAGCAGGAGGCAGCAACAGGTCCCACATCCATGCACCAAACTGAGAGCTAGATCCACACGGCCAAGAACTGAAACACGCTGGCAGAGCCCACACAGGGTGAAAAGCTCTCGAATGGGCAAGGCCTCTGCAAGGAGAAGCATCAGTATGAGAGAGACTCAAAGCAAAGGCAAATCGATGACAGGAGTCCCTGGTTTTCCTACCCTATTCACAGGAGAGCGCTCGGTGCCACTGAACACACAACCTGTGTGCTGCCCCCTCCCGATAAACCCTTCCCGCCCAGATTATTTCCCTCGCACAAAAATAAAAATAACAAAATCGAAGCAGAGATCTGCGCTGCAAATGCCGTCAGGAGGAGGTTTCCTTCCTGCGCGCGTGAATCAGTGCCGCTGTTCAGGCCAGGCGTGGGACGCGGCGCAGGGGAGGCCGGGACGACAGAGCCGAGAAAGCCAAAGTTTGGAGGCTGCGGAGGGGGCGTGAGGGGGACGGGGCAGCGCTGACAGGGACAGGAGGAGATGACGTAGATGCAGCACCGGGGAAGCCACGAAATCTGGGTCAGGAAAAGAGAACAAAGGAGCAACAGGAGGGGGAGCTGCTGCTGGCTGTTTTGAGTTGGGGTGGAGGCTGCTGGAGCAAACAGGACAGGTCACGACCATTTGCGCAGGCTGCCAAGGCGCAGGGAAGGGGTAGCCGGGATATATTTACATCCTCCTCCTCACCCCCAGGGTGGACGTTTAATTCCAGCCCTGCTGCCTTGGCGCCAAGCGCCTGAAAGCCGGAGACTTCAGCGCTCGCTGTTGGGAGGGATCCTGCAGCCAAGCTGGGGAAGGCAGGAGGCCTCCTGCTAATTGCTCCATTCCCGGACATGCTTCTAGGAGTACAGGCGCTCCCGGAAGCTACATTGGGGTACACGGGGGACACAGGCTGCCGCTGGGGGTTTTCCCCCAGCCCAGAGTGAAGCTTCTTCCTCGGGGAAGGGCAGCAGTGTGAGTGGGCCCATTCCCCATGCGCCGGAGCCGACCTCGGCGCGGGAGCAGCGCGTTCCAGGTGCCCTTGCGACCCGCTTCACCCTGTGCCTCAGCAGCGGGAACCTCCACTCGCTTCCTCCCGCCTCTCCTCCGGGTTAATGAGCAGTGCAAGGTTGATAACTGGGCCCTGTTTTCGCTTTCTGAGGCCCCAGCGCAAGGAGCCTAGCGCAGCTTCGGGTTATACAGCACAACCTTCCCAGATGGATGTGTCCCAGCCACCGACACCGCGCTGCGCCGGGGACGCGGCCCCTGCGCAGGCCGAGGAGCCACCACGGCCACACGGGGAGCAGGTTGCTCCAGCCGCTGGCTGGTTACGGGACAGGAAGGTGAGTGCTTAGAACAGACCCAGTCCCATGCAGACTCCGAGGGCTCAGGAAGAAGTACCCCCGGGTGCCAGGCAGGGCAGTCCCCGGCACCACGGGCAGGGAGCTGGTTCTCAGCCCACAGGAACTTGGCTGCTGCAACCAGCAATTAAAACCCCCTGACGACCCCCTCGGCAAGGGGCAGGAGGGAGGCACTGGCCCTTCGGCAGCACCGAGGGCTTCATTTCGGTGCTTGGCTTTCGCCTTAGCATCGCGCGGCCCCGAGCGGGAGCCTCCTGCAAGGGTAAAGGATGATGCTCTCGCAGGCGCCCTCTCATTGGATTCCGGGAGAGCGAATGGGAATCGCGGCTCCATGGCGACGGGCTCTATCGCCAGGAGCAACCAGACAGTTTGGGGGTGATTTCGCTTCCTCCTCCGCGAGCAGCTCCCGGCTCCTGCGGAAAACGGTTTTCACAGGAAGAAGTGGGGGCGGCAGGAGCGAGGGGGCTGCAGATGGGAGGCATTAACGACTCCTCGGTCCTAGCGACTACCAGGCTCCGGGTGCCTCAAGTTGGGCTCCACGGGGCTCCCTCCGCACGAGGGATCTTCGGAAGGACTTGTGTTTTCCCCTTTTCTCCGGGCAGCCAGCAAAGCTTTTGCGGTATTAACATTTACCTGCCAGATGCATCAGGAGGCTGCATTAAAAGGCTTTGCTCGTAGGACCACCAAGGCCATGGAGCTCCCTAAATCTCCCTCTTAGGCTCTATCTGGGCTCCTCTGCAACACGCAGCTCTCTGCATCAGCCGGGGGGCCCTCTGCACCCTGCACAAAGCCAGACGCTGCCTCCTGGACACCCCTGCGCTCCCTCTGCCACCTGCTCCCTATCCCAGGGAACAGCCTTGGCTGGAAGGAGCCCCTTGTTCAATGAGAAAGGCCTGAAACCAGCTTTGAATCGTCCCAAGCTGCAACGGTCTCGGCCAATGAAGCAATTTCTCCAGGATTTTCTCCACTGCTTTATTATCTGTTGAAGGTAGAGGTTTACTTTTGCAATTCCTTACAGTTCCTATTAAAAAAAAAAAAAAGGCCAGATGTATCTGACTGCACTGGGTACAGGCTCCCAGCGCTTAGTCATTGCTTTAAATCTTAATCTCCACCCCCACATTACATCAAGAGGTGAAATGATGATGCAGATGGAAGGTTTCGACTTCAGGTGGAAGGGGGGAAAATCACCTCATCTGAGCAAGGAGACAGGAAAGCAGGCAAGGGAGGAAGCTGTTAGCTGCAGGTTTCCAACATGTCCCAAATAAGCCCAAGGTGGGTTGGAATCCACCACTTAAATTGGCTTTACTCGCAGCTGAGACCCCCGACATCCCATGTCAGGGTCTACTTGGTATTTTTTAGCAAATAGCCTGGCTGTGGCAGCCCTGCTTCCCCAGAGCTCCCCCAGGAGCGGGAGCATCCGCGACCCTCTGCGGCCCAACGCAGAAACTGGAGCTTGGAGGCGCCTGGTTATACAGCGCACGGTGCGTGGATTTCGCTATACGGAAGCATTTAAACAACTGGATACCTTAAGGAAAAAAAATGTTATTTCTGTTATCTCCCTGCATCAATCAATGCACGCACTAAAAGCAGGACGGGTGTCAACTTGCTATTGTTACACTCCAAGAGCGTGACAATCAGTGTCAGGAGTGACAAATCCTCCCAAGATACACAGGCATCAAATGTGCCAGCACAATAAAGGTGCACTGGCACCCGACAAATGAAAGAATCCAAAGATACAGCATATTTTGCCCATGCTCTTAGAAGAGTGCAATTTTATTACCCAGCATGCGAGGAAGCAGCAGGGCCTCCCTGCACCAAAGCCCCTGGGCTCACGTCGTGCCAGGGACGGGCAGACGTCTCCACCGCGCGCCCCGGCCCTGCTCCTGAAGCCACGTGTCTCCCCTAGACACCCTGGAGGCGCTTGCACCGAAAATCAGTGTTTCAGCAGAAGATAAACAAACAAAAAATTCAATGAGAGTTAATTAATTGAGGCAGAGAAGCTGTTGTGAAGGGAGCACCCAGCAGAGGTAACTGCCTGCAACAGGGATGAGTCGCAGAAAGAAGGAGGCTCCATCACTCCGTATCCATTGCTCCAAACGGCTACATAAAGCCCCTTGAACTCAAGTCAGAGCTGCTTTTCTTGGCATCCTCAACACGAGAACAAGCTCTTGTACAGGATATGAAGAACAGCACCAGGGGCTAAGACTGAAACTCCACAGGCCTTGCAAGGTGCTTGGGCAGCACATGGAAGGCAGAAATCCTTTTGGAAGTGCAAGATGAGCTTTTCTTCTCTGCGAGAAAAGGAAACAGAAGATGTTGAGCGGTGCCTGAAATGGCTTCAACCATCGACCCGCTGCCTGTGCCGGGGGTCCTGCAGTTTCTAGTCTGGCACCGGCTTGCTGAGATCCAGCATCTGCTCCCGCTCACGACCGGCCTTTGCTTGTGCCCCCACCTGCCACACTGCTGCCCGTGCACGCCTTTAACTGCTGCCTGGCTGCACGTCAGCAGCAAAAGGGACAAACTCCATTCATTATTAGAGCTTCAGGACAGGAGAGAACATCAAATCAGGCAGGACCACTATATTAGAGGATATTCCAGCACACTCAGCACATCCTGCTAGCCCAGGCACAAGGCCTGGCAGCCCCCATGCCACACGAAACAACGCTGAGGGAAGAAACTGCACTTAAGCAACGCAGATTCTGTTTGTTTGCCAAGAACTCAACCCACGTCACGCCAAAACCCAGTTTTGATTAGGTTTTAATAGTGGCTTGGTCACAAGTCACCCTTTGTTTACAAAATCTGGGGAGAAAAGAAGCTCCAACAGCTCCAAAGAAGGCAGCCAATAGTTAAAAAGAGAGAAAGGATCCGAGGGGTCATCTGTGCAAACAGCTCTGGAGAAGGAAGAGCTTGAACTTGGCGCCACCGTCGTGTTGCAGGTGTCTGTGCACAGGACAGGGAGGGTAGGAACCCCGGGGCAGAGGGGCTCCCTCGACGGGCCCTGCTGCCCTCCTTCCCCTGGCACTGCCAGCTCATCCCAAGCCTTGGGAACCGCTCCAGCGACGTCAGAGCCGTTTCCCAGCAACGATTCCGGAGGGCTGTCCGCCACAGGGCTTTCCTGAAAAGCTGGCGAGAAATTATCCACCTCCTCCTGACAGTGGAGGGCATCGGAGCAGCGTTTCTGCTGAGCCCTCCACGGCCAGGAGGCAAAACCTGTCGGGAGCGCCTGCAGCTCCAAGCCCTCATCCTCCCGTACAGCCCTGGGCTGAATTCCCTCCACTTCAATTAGTCCATAGCAGGATATCGCACTGGGTGGGAGCCCCACCAGGAGAGAAGCTCAGGATTAGGAGTAGCCCTGAGGCTGCTGCGGGCCCCTGGGCCATGCCCGTGCTGAGTGAAGCCCAAGTACAAAGGACACTAAGAGAAGATGTCCGGGAGGGCTGCCCCCCGCAGCGTTTCCCCTTGCCATTTTTAAGCCGATGCTCCCGCTTATGGCCACGCTAGGAGAGGACAGTTCTTAACCTCTTGCCTCTTGTTTTCTCCAAAACGTTCCCAGCCTTTGCCTGCTGAAATGCTCCCCTTTCACTGCAGCAGATGCTATTGCTGTCTGGTGACCCTCAAGCCACAGGTGATGCTTCCAATGCTAAATAAGCACTTTAAAGAGATTAAGGAAAAAAACAGGTCGAGCACCTTGGATGAACACCCTGTAGCCCTGTGACTAGCGCACGAAGCCAAAGAAATCACTTCCCAGCACTAAATCTCAAATGACAGCAGCATCCTTTCCACTGCCTTGTTTTAGGCACGTATGGAAAGGAGGCGAAGGGGATCTGAAGTCCAGCTTCCACTATAACCAAATCCAGCTCAGCGAGACGGTTAAAATAATAAAAGGGGTTAAAATATATGTGAACACAACAGACCTGGTCCTACTGAACGCTAAATTGCATAAGCTGTCCTGGAAATCTCCTGTGGCACCTGGCCAACCACCTAGTGACCATTTGCCGGCAACTAGCCGACTTCAAACAAGCAAATCCTTTAAACTACAACCTGCCGAGGAGCAGGGGGTCCTCTCTCTTTCCAAAGTGACACAAGCTGAGACGCAAGCAGCTCCCACCAGCCCGGCACGGGGAACTCCTCCGTGACATGGATCCAGTGCGTGTGCCAGGGATTCCCCTGCTTCCTGGAGCTGCATTAGCAGCAACACGGAAAGAAGGGGAAAGCCCAGCTCGAGCTCCCCAGCTCCAAACTGGAGCAGAGCAGCGCGCAGTCGTTTCAGCACAGAATCATTTTTAAAGTAACCCTGTTAAGAAACAGAAATCCTGTCACTTACCAGAGATGAACGGCGTGACGTCCCCATCCCCGAAACACTCGCTCACATTTACACCTATTCTGTAGCCGAGTGACAAGGGCGTGGGGTGAGGAAAAGAAAAGTCTCTGGTCAATCTTTCTAAAGCGCAAAATAATTGTAGACTTAATGCTAAGAATCAACTCACCCTGGTGGTTCTGCACTCTTAAGAGGTCACCTCTTTCCTAATTTCAATGGAGACTCCATTGCCACAACCAATTTGGGAGGGATTTTGCAAGGGAATTTCGCTTCTCGGAAGGCTTCCCCCAGCAGCCCCTGCCGCTGGCACAGCGGGAATCGCTCTGACGAGCAGCTCGGGAGCAGCGCCCGGCTGCGCGCGGGGATGTCACTGCGAGCTCTGCCAATAGCCGCACGCGCCCCCGCTCCTGCTCGCGCTCAAACGCGCGGCGAGCGGCCTCCGCAGAGCCCGTGGAGCCGTTAAAGACGCAGCATCCGCTGGGGATGCGGGCGCAGGAGCAAGGAGGAGGCAGCCCGGGACTGCCGGAAGGGTTCGGCACATACTCTGTGCCTTGCAGAAAGCATCGAAAATGCAGAGCAGGTTACAGGCAGCCTTGTTTCACTGCTAGCGATCTCAAAACTATATCTAAGGAGTGGGGGCTTTAAATGGCTCAATTTCAACTCAGTATTTTTTTTTTCTTACTTGTTTTTATGTGATTAAACACTGACGTGGGAAACAAGGAACACAAATGGCCCTAACGGGGTTTGGGACTACTCACACTTTCCCCACAGACGGTTTCTGTCCCAAGCCTGGACAAGCTGCAGCCAAGTCTCCTCTCCCCAAACGAGACTCGAGTCCCAAACACACAGGGCAGCCCTGGAGACATGACCCTGGCCAGGCTCCAACCTCACCCCTTGGGGGCTCCCAAGACCTTTCGGCTGGGCTCAGACTGCCCCATCCCACCCTGGTCCCGCCGGGCACAAGGTGCAGCCGGGAGCCCCCGGACACCAGCGGCTTTGCCGGCACTGGACGCAGGGAAGCACCAGGCTCTGGCTGAGCGCCGGTGCTGCCGGAGGCAGCAGCAGGGCCGGGGGCAGCAGGGCTCCCAGGACGGAGCGTGCAGAAAGGAGATGCAAACCTGAGCCAATACAAAACTCTCCGCTGCCACCCAAGGGAGTCAAGACATGGCCACTGCCACCCAGCCCTCGCGGGCCTGTGAAATCTGGGCCCTCTCCGGGGTGCGACGGGGCTGGCCGGGCTCGGGGCGATATCTGCCCACTGCTCCGCAGGGAGCCAGGGTGCGCGGGCGTGCGCAGCACAAACACATGTCGGAGTGGCTCCGCGTGGCAGCTGGACGCGGCAGGGCTGCGAGGCTCCTGCGCGGATTGCACGAGCAGCTCCACAACATTTTTCTCCTGTATCTTATCTATTTGGGGGTTGTTTCTTCCTGGGTAGCCAGTGCCCAGGCACTTCCTTTGCAGGGTCAGGGCTGGGGTTCACAGCCCTGAGGAAACTCCAGCAGCTCCTTTGCAAATGTAGCAACACGAAGGGCAGCAAAGAGCAGCCCTGCTCCAGCACCGGGGTCTTTGCACACCACGGATGAGATGCTGGAGCCTCCCCCAGGCCCAGGGGAACTCGCAGCACCTCGCGCTGCCTGGGAGCATCTCCGCTCCGGTGGATTTTGGCTCATTAAGGCCAATTGCTGACGCTCTCTGCTCTGTGGGAGCAGCCTTAGCACTTTAAAAGGAGGGAATTATGGATGCTCCTCTTCCTCTCTCAGGTCTTACTGCCTTCAAATAACCCCCACTGGCAGAACATCCGAAGCGAGCAAAGACAGACAGACACCTCGGGGCCTTCTGCTTAAACCCCATCATCATTTTGAACATCATCATTAACCCAGAATGGAAGGAAGCTCCCTAAGAGGAGCCTGGGCTGCCAACCTGCATTCAGAGCCTCCCCGCAACTCCCCTCCGAGCTGGGTCCGACAGGGACAGAGGGGAGCCAAACACAGCAGTAACACGAAGACAGAAAAGAAAGAAGGCAAAGAAAGGCACAGGAGGAGAGAAACAAGTGCCAAGAGGCATTAAAACAAAGGAAGGGGAAGGGACACGTTTTATTTAGGGAGTAGCTGGAAAATCCCTTCTGCCAGCGCTCCCTTCAGGGCTGCGCTGCCATCCTCCCAGTACAGGGTTCGGTACATGGGGTAACAAAGTTACTGTCTCCCCCCTTCTCCAGGGGGAGAAAAACTCAAACCCGGCAGTGGAGCTTGGCCAGGCCCCGGCGCCGCCGCACTGCCTCCACCGGCAGCGGCCCCGGAGCGAATCCCTCAGCGGCTCCCGAGGGCCACGCGGGCAGCGGCGCGACCGCGGCGCTCCATTCGGTTCCACGCCGTTCCATAATTCAGCGAGAGAAATGCCGCAATGGAGCGCGCAGCGCGGGTCAGAAACAGCGCGCACCGGGAAGGAGCCGGCGGCACAGAGGAAGGGCTGCGAATATTCACCGGCAAATTGGGATCCAAAGCAGCTTCCTGGTGCTTCACGCGTGGGGCTTCTCGCGCCGGTTGGCCCTCGTTAGCTGTTTTGGTAGCAGCATTTTCTCTGTGGTGCAGCTAAAACAAGTGATGTTTTTAAGAGCAATGTGAGGGCCTTTTGTGTATTTGGCTACTGTCCTCTAAATCCAACTATCCTAAATTCAGAGCCTTCCATTCCTCATTTGTGTCTCCCACTGCTGGTCAAGTGTCCTGCTAGGATCTGCTCTCTGCAGCACCCCGAGCACCGGAACAGAGCTCCGGGCGGGAACTGCTCTCTGGATCCCACTGATTCTCCCACATTTTTTGCAGAATATGTGAAAATACATGGGGGTGGGGGGAAGCAGCCATCTGTCTCCTTTAAAAAAAAAAAAAAAAAACAACTAAGGCAGCACCAGTTTCTGCCTGCTTCCCCCTAAGGAAGGATAGCAATTTTCCAAATATTTCTAAGTCAGGAAACTGCCAGTAATATTAATAATTAAAAAAAAACAGAATATTATTTGATATGGAAAAAAGTAGAGTATTACCATGAGCAGATAACTTCAAAACTTATAAATCTGCAGATAAAAAGCTGTCCAAAAATATTGTTTTTCTTCCCTCTGAATAACTCCCCAAAACAGTGAAGTCGTGAGGGGCGAGGAGAAAATAGAAAAGAGTGAAAAAGAGTTGAAATGTCCTAAAAGTGAGTTCAAAACACACATTTGGAGGCCTGTTTGCAAGAAACTCGCATCTTCAGCCAAGGGTTCATTTGGTTTAAGCAGAGATCTTGAAGCAGAGATGCTTCGTGCCCTAGATGGGAGCTCCTGGGAAGGAGCTCTGCTACAGAGCGAAGCTCCGCAGGCAGCATCCGCCTCTGCCTCGGAATCGCGGCGCGGATGGAAGGACGGGCTGCACTGGGGTACGGTGCCGTCCTGCTTTTTAGCATGGGTCTGTCTGTTATCTTACCCAACTGTTCAAACTATTTTAATTACATGATTATATTTTAACTTAACATGTGAACTGCTCTTTGGAGCATCCTGCAAAGAGACAGGAGAAACCCCGGGGCGGGTGTCGCGGTTGGGGAGTCCCTGCTTCAACCAGGGCAGCTTTTCCAATAGCTCTCCCAACTTCCCCATTAGCCCTCACAGCTACCAGCTTCTCTGCTCGAAGGGGTGGAAAAGGGGAGAGATCCAGCAAAACCTCCGACAAAACCTCCGGGAAGAGCGGAAAGGCCAAGGGCACCTGCATTCGCCGGGCAAAACCACAGCCGCCACGAGCTCTAGTTTTAGGGTTTGTACTGCCTTGCATCGACCAAACTCGAGCTTTTCACACCGTTATTTACTTCTCCATCCAGGCTCACATGCCGGCCGGTGCTTGTCGACACTCGAGTTCATAAAGCTTGCAAGCCTGGCACAACATTCCAGGGAATTATCCATGGAGTGAGTGATATTGTCTTACAGCTGGTTGCTATTTCTGGACCACATGTAATATTACTACCACAGTATTAAAGAAAGATAGGGTGGATATACCCCAGGCACCAACCCGGGAGCAGGGAATTTTGTATACATTGTGGGAACTGTGTGTATAAAAGAATTCATCTTGCAAAAGCCTCAGAATTTCAAACTTCAAAATTTTTGTACATTGTAACATTGAAAAACTCAAGGAGCACCTGAAATCCACCCTAGAGTTCAATGGATTTGCACATATTACCTAGCCCCGCAGGAAAGAACCGCTTGCTGAAGGAGCTGAATTTGGCCACAGCAGTTACCAACTTCTTCACCCCCCAAATGAGGGATTTTCCTGGATTACCTTTAACCACCGGTAGCTCAAGGGTTAATCCTGCAATTCCTAACCACCCAATTCCAAGCAAGTTGTTCCCAAACGCTTCCCAAGATCGCTGGCATTCTGCAAGCCCACTGAATCCTAGCCTGGGAGCGTCACAGAGCTCGGCAGGAGGCTTCGCGGCGCTGCGGGTTCAGCTCCTGCCAAGTTTTTACCTCCAGGCACCTGCCCTGCCTGTAGCGACAGCTCCTCTGAGCAGGGGAAGCACTTGGAAAGCAGGTAAGTGACAAGGGAAAGGAGGAAAATCTCTTCCCATCGTGTGAGTGATCCTCCTTCCCAGGAAGGACTGCCCCGAAGCTGCAAGTTTCTGCAAAAACAGGAGCATCCCTCCTCTTTGCCTGTCCTATTCCAGCAATCCCTAAGGATCCTGCTTCCTGTCCATGCTCTTCCCTCTCTCCTAATGTGAGACCATAACAGAACAATCAACCTCAAACCGCCCATTTCTTCAGGCCCGGATATGGGGAAGCAACAGGACAAGGTGAAAGACAAGATGCCCAAAGCTGCCCCAAGGGCCTCGGTTTCCCGAAAATATCGTCCACCATAAAGTGGCTCTTGTGCCTCATTCAGCGCAAGAGGAGTTAGTTTCTCAAAGAAAAAAGATGCCAAAGCAACATAAAAAATTAAAAATTCATTAAAGAAAAAGAGAAAGAGCGAGAGAGAGAAAAAGAACCAGCATGAAGAGGAGGCTGCATCTGCCCACTCACAGTCTTAGGAGAGATTCGCTGGGAGGCAGCAGTGACTCAGCCTGCAGCACAAACACGCCGTGGTCCCAACACATAACGAACCCGGGGTTTGTACGGGATCAGGAATCTGCACGCACCCAGCTGACAACACGAATGCAGGGGAATCCCAGCGCTCGGAGACAGGCTGGGAATTATCAGCCCTTCCTGTCAGAGTCACCCACCTCCGGTCACAACCGACGCTCTGCAGAAGCACAACTCATCTTGGCTTCCATTGAGAAGCAGGGTGGGTGCCTTCTGCTTTAGCAGGACTTGGAAACCAAGAGGATGCTCAAAAAGATGGAGGAGAGTGTGAGGACTCATTTGCTCAGCTTGCCATCAGAAACGCTCCAAGGTCTGGCGAGAACGTGGCTCCACATCCGCTCCAGACAGAACCAGGCCACTCTGGGACACCAAGACGGGGAGGTAGAGGCCCAAGCTGGAAAGTTCTTGTCGCAGACAACGATGCAGGAGGGAGAAATTACATTGGGTCAATTCACCAGGTCACCTGAAAACGGGCTCTTGGCGAGGTGGCACCGAGGGCAAGCGAGCACAGCCCTGCTTTTGTGCTGAACTCGCATCTAATAAAACCACTTGAGCACCAGATGCAAAATGTGTTTGAGGCGACCTCTCTTCTCTGCTGCTTCAGAGACTGGATATGATCTGCCTTGACTTTC
Source organism: Tinamus guttatus (assembly GCF_059628265.1). Classification (NCBI taxonomy): domain Eukaryota; kingdom Metazoa; phylum Chordata; class Aves; order Tinamiformes; family Tinamidae; genus Tinamus; species Tinamus guttatus. The sequence goes on from NW_028289601.1 coordinate 173,301, forward strand.
ACTAAAATCCCCCAGAGATTCTGTTCTGCTACTGCTCTACTTGGGCTAAATTTAGCAGAGTAATAAAAATAGTCGAAAGGCATGCAATTCATTTTAATATCTGTACTTTTATGTTGCCAGGCAGTTAATTTCTGAGTGATCCTAAAGCAGTGAGCCAGAAAGAAAAAAAAACTTATCAGGATGTACTCTAGATTATCAATGGATCTAGCACTAATGATCCAAACTGCAAGACTCTTCATGAGCTTGAGTTGGCCAAGTCTCTACAAAAACACCCAAGACGGTGGAGAAAACAATAGTGTTTGGGATGGTTTTTAAAGAGGAAAAGTATTAAATTATGGAACAGGATCGAATACCAGCAGCTCTTTCACCAGTGCTTTTGCATGCTAAACACATCAAATACACTTTGGGGACAGAAGTGATAAGAAGTCTCTTAGTTTTTCACACACTCACCACAACGGGTCCTTAGAGCTGGGGCACCTGAATAAATACAGAGAAAAATCTCTTCCTGGAGGAAGTTAATGGATGACATTAATTCTAGCTGATCCTTCCCTGCACCTTGGGGAATTTGAAGACAGGTGTCTGCAGTGTCTCTGTTTGCAGGCCGGCTCTCTAGCTTCCCTGTGGGTTATTTGGGCTGTGAGTTGGTTATTTGGGCGGGGGGGACCCATCTACGAGTCCATTGAAACAAGGAGCATTCAAACAAGGAACACTGACACCAAGGCCGTTGGGCAGCTCTCCAAGTTACACTCTAAAGACAGCAACAGTCATGGAAAATGGTACCAGAAAGCCAAAATCAGCCTCTCAGTCCCGCCTGGCACCAGGAAGGGGAAGTTCTGACAACGGTTCACTCGGAGAAAGCGACTGAAGGTCACTCAGCTTTTCTCGAGGCCAGACACCTCCCTGCCACCTACTACAAACTCCCCCCTAGAACCAAAGTGTCACCCAAGTGTCCCCGTCACCTCATCTCCCCAAGGAACTGCTGTTCCTAAAGAGTTCTGAGATGAAAGAAACCAGACGCGCAACGGGTTATTATGAGAACTAGCATTTACTCCAGCGGGAAGCAGCACTAGAAACCAAGGCCAACTGACCTACCTGGTAAAGGAACCTGATGCTTTAACCACCATCGGCGCCGTGTCCCCTCCCTGTCACAAGCACGGCAGCATGGCCACTTCTCTGCCTTCAGGTCTTTTGAGTACACCACCAGCTGCAGCCACTTCCAAAAGGCATTAAAGAAAGGTTCAGAGCAAGGCAGATGTTACGCTCAGTTGCTTACAGGGCTTGGAAGTTCAGCAGAGATCAAGTATTTTATGAAATTCACTGTTCAAAGTGAAAGATTAATGTGAGTGAGGAATCCTCTGCTCTCAATGGCAAGCTGCACCCAGTGAATTAGCAACATGAAAGAAATCAGTCTGAAATGAATGAAAAGCCAAGGACAATTAGCAAACGCTGGCGTTTCCAGTGAGCCTGGAGCTCGTGGTAGTCGCGCGCAGGCAGTGACACTCACTGGTGCTTGTCCCTTCCCGTTTTACTCTTCCTTCATTCTCAGCTCACCAAAGGACTGTTTTGGGTTGCAGAGAGGTCCCTTTTCCACACAGGAGGTCAATTAGTCCAAGCTGGTGTCTCTCCTCAAGACTCGTCCTCGCACCCTCACAGAAATCGCTCCCTCCAGCAAACCTGGAGATGCCCAGGTCTATGACGATGGCAGAAATTCAACAAGCCAAACTAGACAACGAGATCCTACTGCTGGGATTCTGGAGCAGGTGAAAGACATCTCACATCCACAGCAGCAAGGCAAAGCTGGAAGAGGGATGAAACCCCAAAGTATGTTCCGTTTTGCAGATGCTCCTGGCATCACAAACTCCAGAAAAGATGACAGCAATCCCTGCACGCCCAGGATGGGGCAGAGTACAGAGAGAGAACGTGTGCATTTCTCGAGGAGACCTATGCCTAATTACATACGAGAAACCAACTTCGGGAACCTAACCCCAGCGCAGGCTGTTGGAGCCCTGTGTCGGTACCCAGCAATTTACATTCAAATCCAAACTTCCATGACCTCCTATGCGAACCTGGAGGCAAACTGCCAGACTCCATGAATAATGAATCCTTCCCTCCATATTCCTCAGCCTTGTACACATCCAGTATATGTTCTTTGAAGTACAAGGCTATTTTCTATCCTGCACGTGTAAAATGTGAAGCACAAAGGGCTCCGATCTCTGCCAAGACCTTTGGAACAGCTACTGCCCATCTCCCGGAATGGAGCGCTCCGAGCCGGGGCAGAATCTCCAGTCAGGGCAGGACAGGTTTCCAGCCACAGAGAAAGCTGCTTCGTGCAGTTTGGGTAAGTTGCCCAGGACTTACTCTGCTTCCTCCATCCACTCACGTTATTGTGGAAGGTGCTGGTTTGCTCACAGCTCTCAGCTTCTATTTAAATAAAACAGGACGTGCAAAGTTGCAGCATTTGAACTCCAGGGATGACAAAGCACCTGATGCTGGTTAAGGCAACGCAGCTTTGGGCATCTCCAACATACTCCTCTCCATCTTATTCCCCAGCTTTAGCTCACACTCGTTGCACAAGCCAAGACCACTGCAGGCAGCACTCAACGGGCAGCAGCACGTTCCAGACGTGGCGCAGAGCAGTGCAGCCCTAACACCCTGGACTGCTCTCGCTCACAAGCCTCAAACCTTGGAGCCCAGCACAATCAACTCCACTGCATTCACCTAGCAGCGTGGCCAGAGGGAGCCTGGAGCAACTGTTTAGAAGGACAAAGAGATACTAATTTGCCCCAATAAAGAATTAACTTCAACAGCCAGCACAGAACGTGGTTCTGCACAACAGGCTGCAGAGAGAGGCCCAGGCTAACGTTGGGCCTGAAAAAACACAACCATCCTCACACAAGAGCAGTGCGCAGGTACCTGCAATGTGCCCGGGGCCGCAGGCAGCACTGCCATCAAACGAACATGTGCCCAGAGTAGCTTCCTTGGTATCTCAGCAAGAGGCAATCACAAGTATGTAACAAACTGAAATGCTGGAGCTCGTGGGATCTGACAGGCCGCAGACAGCAGCACGATGCGTTATGTTCTGGCGACCCAGAGGGCTGGAATTTACAAGAATCTTCTTCCTCCAGCTCCACGAGTGGTACCTGAGGACTGCAGGTGCTGCCCAGAGCAGCAGCAAGCAGTGAGCACACACTGCAGCTGGAAATCTAAGGCAGCAAGTTCCTGGAATTCCACTCTGCTGAATGGATTGCCAGTCGGGATCTTGACCTGCACAGCTCAGATGGCTGCAGCTTAAAGCAGCACTTGACTAACTAGCAATGCATGTGTCTGAGCAGAAGAGAGCAGTCCAGCAACAGCCACTTTAACAGCACAAAAGAACTTCTCAGCTTTGATCCTAGGAAGATCGGAGCAAACAAAGATATTAGAACTCAGTCAGAGAGGAAAACAGTGCCATGAGCCATTGTCTGGTTTTGTCAGATCACTCCAGGTTTGTCTTTTCATGCTGTAGAGGTAGCTCAAACTGTTTGTGAGGAAGCACTGAGCAAAAACTGCAACACCTGATAACTAAGGGGTCAATCGGCTCCATATCCTACTCACCTCTGAGGCACCAGTCCCCAGTCAGGCCCCACTCGTGAGCAGTGGGAGAGGTCAGAGAACGGACCATATCCAAGGGATGTTGCTCCTTCACAACTGGCATGAGTTGAATTGGGAGTCTTAATCCAGCTCCTCAAAAGCCAGGTGGCTGTCTCCAGCAAAGCATCCTGATTGCAAGCAACCTGTGGAGAGTCTGATCCATCCTCACTTGTGCAATCCCTGGAGTCTGGAGTAATGGTTTACTATTCAGTGAAGCTGCCATCAAACACCACACTGTGCCAGCTTGGTGGACAGAGAAAAAGAAAAATCAGTCTAACATCTTTCCTCAGCATCTAGATTGTTCCATGAAAAAAAAAAAATCTTATAATTGCAAATATATACATGCCCATATATTGGAATAAACTTCCAAAATTTCCTAGGTAGAAGGAATCTGTCCTTGTTTTCCAGTGAAACAGGAACAAAGAGGAGAAAGTTGTTAGCAAGATATATTTAACAGCTCATTGAAAACACAAAGAGCAATGGATGGAAAAGCCCTAGGAGAACATTGGCTGGACAAAGTATTTCAGCAAATCACCTACAAACTACGGAATTGCCATTCACTCAAGGAGGAAGATTACTTTGAGCATCCTTGATACGATTTAATACAAAGTTTCCAATACGAATTAAAGGAGAAAAGCACAGAGGTTATGTCAGTCAGGCTGAATGTGCTGTACGGAGCACACAGGGCAGAAACGCAAGGGAATGGAGCATCAGGAATGGGAATAAGGAACGGGAGCTGCTCAGAGTGACAGAGGGGAACACCAGGCGCCAGTTCTCAAAGGGAGGTGGAGAACAGCTCAAGGCAAGAAATGAGACAAGATGCCCAGCAAGCACCAGAGAAAAAACTGAACCAAGCCCAGCCACGGGTGCGACTTCTTTGCACGTTTCCAGCAGCAAAAGGAGCACTAAGAGAATTAGCAGCGACACTGACTTTTGATTTGTAGAACAGTGCTTGCATACAGCTCCTTCAACAGCCTCCTCTTGCTCCCCAGAGGAGAGCAGACCTTGTGCATGCCCAGGACGTGTGACATCCGGGGCCTGCACCCTGCTCGTCACCACAATGCCCATTCTTCATTTCCCCTGTTTTCTTAATGGGTTGGCAGGTGAGGGCACCTCTGTTGTTCCACGGTCTTGCAGAAAGAGCTACAAAGCCCTGCAAGGTGCCTCCCCCTCTTCCCATGACACAATTCATGGTCCATCCTCTGTTTGGTGGCAGAGAAGCATGAAACCTTGACAACACTTAGAGTTTCTCTAAAGGAGTCTCCCCTTAAGTTATGGGGGGAATTTAAATGCCCCAAGAGGTCACAAATCAAAGCGCTCAGGAATGAGCAGCAAAAATTCAAGCGGCTCCTTCCCACCAACTTCGGAGGTGTCTCACAAAGAGCCTTCACAATGCGAAGGCTGCAGTGCTGCTTAAGGGTTGAAAAGAACCGAAACATAAACCTTACGTTCAAATTCAAACTAAAACGAGGTCCAAGATGGGTCTGCACGCCCAGTCCTGAGGTCCTGACCACTGCATCTTCATTGCTTTGGGCAAACAGGCTGCCTGCAGCACAGCAGCCAGGCTCCCAACACGCAGCAAAGCCAACAGTGAGCGCCTGGGCCTGAGGCTCCACGGGAAACAGGGGAAGATGCAGCAGAGAAGAGCACGACATGGGCCAGGAGGAAACGAGAGAAACTTACAGCAAGGCTTGGGCAGGACAAAGGAGATGAACTCAAAAGGTCACAGCTGCAGCATGAGCAAGTGGAGAGCCCTCAGAGCCAGCAGAGGCAAAGCAGGACGCTACGACAAGCGTAGGGTCTCCATGGCTGAATGAAGGGCTGGAGTAGCTGCTCAGCAGGGAACAGGCCGTTCCGACGGGATGTGCAGGGCGCTCTCCGTAAGGCGGCAGTGCCCGGGTTCCAGCCTTACCCAGTGCCTGGAGAGCCGGCCCTGCCTCTGCACAGCGCTGCCCCGAGCCGGGTGCCCTGGGGAGAGGCAGACACCCACGACAGGGATCTCTGAAAGCCCGGGAACAGCAAGGCCTCTCCCAAAGCCTCAGGGAGCCGCGCAGGCCTGGGCTCAACTTTGCTACTGAGCTCAAAACAAAGAGAAATTCGGAAGCAGAAAAGGCTGCGATCAGCGCAGGAGGCTCCAGAGCAAATTCCAGAGGGAGCAGTGAAAGGCGCTGGAGCAGGTTCATAAAGGAGAGGGGCCAGATCCCCCCGCTGCTCCTACGCTCCCCTGCCCGGGAGCCCAGGAAGCCTCCGCGGTGCCGCAGGGCCCTTCCCTCCCCGGCGAGGCCGGGAACGAGAGCGACTCACCTGGGCGCTCCCGCCGGGCCGCGGGGCCACAGGGGGCTCCGCGCCGTCTCGGGCGAAGCAACGAGGCGGCTCTGCCGCCCGCAGGCCGCGCCGCCGCCGCGGGCCCCGCTCCGAACCCGGCTCCCGCCGCGGACCCTGCCCCGAGCCCGCTCCCGCAGCTCCCTGCGCGCGGCCCGGCTCGGCCCGGGCCGGCCCCCGCTGCGCCGCCCCGGGCCGCGCTGCCCGCCCGGGCCGCGAGCGCCCGAGCCCGGGGCCGCCGCGCCAGGGCCCCGCCGCGAGGCGCCCCGCTCCCGCCCAGCCCCCCCGCACTTACCGGGCCGGGCCCTTCGCCGCGGGGCCGCCGCGGGGCGGGGGGAGGGGCGGGGGAAGGAGGGGAGCGAAAAAAGGAGAAAAGGGGGAAAAAAAAGAAACAGAAAAAAAAAGGGGGGGGAGGGTAAGAAGCTGCCGGCCCCTCCCCCGCGGGCGTGCGCGCTGCGTCACCGCGCGCTGCGTCACCGCGCGCCCCTCCCGCCCGTTGCCACCAGCAACCGCGGCCGCGGCCCCCCCGTCCGAGGGAGGCAGCGCCCCCTGGCGGCCCGGGCGGCGCCGCGCGGGGTGGGCGGCGCCAGCGCGGGCCCCTCCCCAGGGGGCGGGGCGGCTGCCGGCTGGGATCCCGCGGCGGAGCCCCGGGCAGAGCGGGGCAGTTCCGGCGGTGCTGCGGGGTGGGCGGTCGGTCTCGCTGCCCATGAACTCCGGGGAAGTCGGCGTTGCTTTGCTGCCAGGGGTAAATGGAGGGGCCAAACTGACACGTGCTGGGTTACCTGGCGATGGCTGCTTGGAGCAAGGGACTGGCTCGGTCCCAATGCACGAAGGAGGGCTCTGTCCCAGTGAGGTCCAGTTAGACCCAGCACTGTTCAACTTGTTCATCACTAACGAGGGCACAGATGGCGCCCTGAGCGAGTTCGCAGGTGGCACCAAGGGAGGACTGGCTGACACTCCTGAGGGCTGAGCTGCCATTCAGAGAGACCTGGACAGGATGGAGAGCTGGGCACAGAGGAACCTCATGAGGGTCAACAAGGACAAGTGCAGGGTCCTGCACCTGTGCAGGAATAACCCCAGGCACTAGCAGAGACTAGGCGTTGACCTGCTGCAAAGCGGCTCCGCAGAGAGCGATCTGGGAGTCCTGGGTGACACCAAGTTACTTGTGAGGCAGCAAAGTGCCCTTGTGGTCAAGAAGGCCAACGGGCTCCTGGCTGCATCTGGAGGAGCATTGCCAGCGGGCAAGGGAGGGGATCCTGCCCCTCTGCTCAGCTCTGGGGAGGCTCCAGCAGTATTGGGGGCTGTTCCAGGCTCCCCAGGACAAGAGGGACGTGGAGCTTCTAGCGAGGGTCCAGTGCAGAGCCACGAAGATGATGAAGGGACTGAAACATCTCTCATATGAGGAAAGACTGAGCGAGCAGGGCCTGTTTAGTATGGAGAAGGATGAGAGGGGATGTGATCAACATGTTCAAATACCTGAGAGGAGAATGTAGGGACGATGGAGCTGAGCTCGGTGGCCAGGGACAGGACAAGGGGTAATGGGTATAAAGTAAAACCCAGGAAGCTCCATCTCCATCTGAGGAAAAACTTATTTCTTGGGAGAGTGTCAGAGCACTGGAACAGCTGGCCAGAGAGACTGTGGAGTCTCCTTCTCTGGAGATCATCAAACCCGCCTGGATGCCACCCTGTGCTACGTGCCCTGGGTGTCCCTGCTGGAGCAGGGGGGTTGGACTAGATGATCTCTGGAGGTTTCTTCGAACATCAGCCATCCTGTGATTCTCTGATTCTCTCCAAACAAATCAAAAAGTGCTCCTGAACAGAAGCTCGACTAATAATGACCTCATGTTGTGAAAACACAGGCTGCCCAGGCTGGGCACTTCTGCAGTGGCACCCTGTTCTTGCTGGACATTGGTTCAACTCGCCTAGAGAACCCAAGATGGCACTAATTTCCTCATGGGCAAAACCCCCTCCTGCTGTTTCTGTACAGCTCAGCTCTGTTTCTGCCTGGCCTGGAGCCCTGCAAGGTCCCTTCTCTTAGTGGGAACCTCGTTTCACCATCACAGTGCCACCTGCCATCTGTGACAGCATGGCCCTGCACCGAGGTGGGGCCATTGCACACACGGTGTTCTTGGCTTTTGGGGATGGGTTTCACTATTATCAGTCTCTGTCCCACTGAAGGCAGCTCTGAAGGGCAGTGGAAGGTAGTGGAAGGAAGGGCGTGGATGAGGAAGGGCCAGAAGAAGAGCTCCTGGGGCTTTTTGCATATGATGTGGAGCAAGAGGCGGTTCAGACCTTCCACCTCAAGGTACTGTGAGTGCGTGTGGGCACCACACAAGGAGGGAGCTGAGTTTGCCTGCAAGGGCTTGGGCAGCAGAGTGTGACCCAGAGAGTCCTGTGCCTGGTGGCTCGTCCTTGGGAACTGTGGGTGCCTCCTGGCTCAGGGATACTTTTTGATTTCCAACAGGGCTAGTGCTGGCAAAGCACAGCACAATGCTGTGCCCTTCCTCTATTACAAGTGAGTAATGATGGCTCCCCACGTTTCCTTTACAGAAGCAGCTTCCCAGAGCCTTCCAGTTCATCAAATTCCAGGTGCAGAGCAACTGGGGGAAGCGCGAGTACACCTGCCTTTACCGACTGCAGGTTCATGGGATAATGGCAGCTCAGAGGTTCCAGCTGAGCCAGGAGAGCAGAGAGGTCCTGTGAACCAAAATAAAGGAGTCAGTCGTGTGTCAGTTCACGTTGGTGTTATGTGTGGCTCCTGGAGTTCAATTCCTGAGGCAAGCTGCACAAGCTACGCATGCTGAGCACATGAAGAGAGAGGCAGGAGGGCAGCTGGTGCTCTGCAAAGCATGACTCTGCTCTTCCAGGCAGTCTGAGGGCACTTGTTCACTTATTTCAAGTCAATTGTGCGGCATTGGAAGCAAAGAGCCTCTTGGAAAGGTATCCCCCACAGCTCCTGTGATCCCTCAGCACAGGGATGTCGCACCTTCACTCTGCAGGCGCAGCCAGCCTGCCTCCTGCCTCAGTGCCGCTAAGAGCCAGTTGCGCTTGCACCACTCCTGATAAAAGGAGCTGTCTGCCGGAGGGGAAGGACGGCTCTTGTCTTTGGTGCAGGCAACAGGGCAGGGCCCCTGGGCTCCAAGGGCAGCCCCAGGTGCTGCAGCTGCAGCTTTCGCAGCAGAGGGCACGGCCTCAAAGTTCCAAATTCCACGCAAGAGTATCATGCCAAGGCAGGGAAAGGCTTCCCGCTGCCAGAGCTCAGGGGAGCATGAATGGTCAGCCTGCCACAGGGGTGCAGAGCTTTGGACACTCATTGACAGCCCCAGCTCCTCTGCAGGGCACAGGGGCGGCCAAGGGTGTCACCCTCCCCATCAGCCCTGCATTGGGAGCAGCAATGGCACAAGCAAATAGAGGCCACTCACCCCATGTGTCCACTGCTCTCGTGACCAGCACACCCTTAACTCTGTCTGTGTGCAGTCTCTCTGGGCAGCCCCTTCCCCAGGAAAGACCATGAGTCCTGGCCCTGGAGCACGTCAGGGGAGGTGCCGCCTGCCCCGAGCTCACACACATAGGGAGAGGTTTTTCATATCTTCCCCAGCACAAGCACACCATTATTCCTCTGCTATTATTGCAGACGTCCCTGCTCCCCAGAGCCTTTCCCAGTTCTGTGTGCCCATGCTAGGCTGGCCGCCTGTTCGTGCAACCCTCCTGTGTGCTGCCCACAGGGCCCCACGCTGGTAGTGCTGTTCTGCGGAGCAGTGGGCTGAGAGGCCACAAGCTGACTCCTCACTGGCCAAGGTGGTCAGGGCACACCCAGCTGGACCAGCGTCAATGCACCTGGCAACACCCTGGCCAGGCTCTGTGGCTGTGGAGGATGAATCGAGCAATCAGCGGGCATTTCACATTGCTCAGGATGTGTTTGGCGGTGCCATTCCACCCATCCCACTGCCTCTTCTGAGAGTGAGGAGCCCTCATTTGGTGCATTCCTAGGTTTGGTCCTTTAGTTTTGGGTGACGACATTTGGTTTAAGGAGTGTTCACTCATTCATCCCTGGCACGCACTGCCCGTGGAGAAGCCCTCTGCTCCTCCGGTGACTCCTTACTCCCTTCCTGAAGCATGGGCGTATTTCTTCAGCCTAATATTACGTGGGACAACCCCAGCAGAAACCTCTTGATCACTCCCTCTCTCCAGAGACACTGGGCATCTCTAACTGAGGGCTCAGCACAAGAGAGATCTGGAACTTCTAGAGAGGGTCCAGTGTGGAGCAACAAAGGTGGTTTAAGGGACTGGAGCATCTATTGTACGAGGAAAGACTAAGTGATCGAGGCCTGTTTAGCCTAGAGAAAAGACTGAGAGGAAATCTGATCAATATGTATAAAAACCTGAGGGGAGAATGTAAAGAAGATGGGGACAAATCCTTCTCGGTGGCCAGGGACACGACAAGGGGTAATGGATTTAAATGAAAACACAGGGAGTTCTACCTCCATGTGAGGAAGAACTTCTTTCTTGGGAGGGTGTCAGAGCCCTGGAACAGGCTGCCCAGAGAGGCTGTGGAGTTTCCTTCTCTGGAGATCTTCAAACCTGCCTGGATGCCACTCTGTGCCACGTGCCCTGGGTGTCCCTGCTGGAGCAGGGGGGTTGGACTGGATGATCTCTGGAGGCGCCTTCCAACATCAACCATCCAGTGATTCTGCGAGATCGGCCCTGTCCTCATGCCAGTTTACCGTCTGTGCTCTTCCTCCCGGCACTGCAGAGGGAACAGGAGGTGAGTAAGTGATGCACACATGCCCCAGTAGATTATGTCCACCCCATATATGGAAGGACTCTTCAACATTCAGAAACCCACTTTGCTCTGCAAAATGATCAGTGGTGCCATCAGATGAAAAAATACATGGATAGGTTCTATTTAGGAAGGGGTACACACACAAACACACACACATAAAGATATGTATTTCAGATAACTCCTTCTTAGTATGGGAGCATGAGGAAGAACCTTTGGGCATTTCACTCGCTCTCGTCCTGATCCTTTGTGCTCCCCAGAGGACAAAATAGACTCTGTGACTTTGTGCTAGGTCACAGGACCTGGTTTGTCAGTGACTCCTGCCCCTCCCTGTCTTGCACTTATACCTCCCTCAGGTGACAACCACATTCACAAGTTCACCATGGTGGTGACAACCACATTCACCACAAACTGGACTGAGCTGGGGCAGAGGAATTCAGTTTCACAGTAAAGATTTCCAAATTCTTTTCTCTCTGCCCTGAGAGAGATGGAGAAAATGATGAAAAGAGCAACATGGTTTGCGAGTCACTTGGTGTGAGCACCGCTAGGAGAGAAATGCTCTGGGGAAGCTGTGCTTTCCGAGAGGACAGCATGCAGCTTGACAGCACAGCGCAGAGAAGCAGTCAGGGCCCCTAAAGATGGTTCTCCTGAAAGGAGAGTCAGCTCATTCCACAGCCTGGTGAAAGACCCTGCCTCCCAGGTCAGAAGGGCACCGTGGCTGCTCACTGCCATGAAGACAGTACCATGCTGGACACGCGGGGCTGGTGTCTTTTTTGCAACTGAACACCACCAACAGGGCTGAGAGCAACCTCAGCGTGTGTCTTCAGGCCAGCCTCAGCCTACAGACAGCACTAACGTCATCGTCTTGACCTCGTGAGGCTTTGTCTGACCTGCTCCTTAGAATGTGCAAGCACAGAGACAACCCTGGGCAGGGAGTCTGCCTGTGTGAGGCTTCTGGAAGGCAGGAAGGAGCACACAGAGGATGGGATGGGGTCTATGAGCACCAACCAGGAAAGTACATTGCGACAGAGAAACAGCTCGCAGCAGGGACTGCTCCAGGCAGCAGAGACGGGCGAACCACGAGAGGGAACTTCTCACAGGGCCATTTTGGGCGGATGGAGCTGAGCAAGTCCTGGTCAGTCCCTGCAGTGCCAGCAGCGCAGTTGTCCCTGCACAAGCCTCCCAGTAGCAGGGGACCATCCAGGGGCATCCCCATGTTTGCACGTGCTAAGGAGCAGGCCAGATAAACGCTGATGCAGCAGCCAAGGGGAAGCAGGTGCTATCTATGGACTAAGGGATGGATGAAGAGGCCCAGCTGAACTCATGAACTTCTTTGTCCCTTGTGCTCCCTCTTCCTGGGAAATGTGCCCTGGGATGGACCAGCATAATCCCTGATGGTCCCTCTTTAAGCCCGTCAATAAGCTGGAGCTGGACTAATAATGACCTCATGTTGTGAAACCACAGGCTGCCCAGGCTGGGCACTTCTGCAGTGCCACCCTGTTCTTCTTGCACATTGGTTCAACTCTCCTAGAGACTCTAAGATGGCACTAATTTCCTCAGGGGGCAAACACTCCTCCTGCTGTTTCCGTACAGCTCAGCTCTTTTTCTGCCTGGCCTGGAGCCCTGCAGGGTCCCTTCTCTTAGTGGGAACCTCCTTTCACCATCACAGTGCCACCTGCCATCTGTGCCAGCATGGCCCTGCTCCGAGGTGGGGCCATTGCACACACGGTGTTCTTGGCTTTTGGGGATGGGTTTCACTATTATCAGTCTCTGTCTGTGCCACAGCTGAGGCTCTGCAAGCCAAATATGCACAAGTGTATGCAGCCTGGGGCACACATTGGAGCAGGTGGCCAAGTGGTACAAGCGGCGCCAGGCCTGAAACACGGTTGGTATAGCTGAGATGCAGTGAGTCCACTCGCTTAATTGGAGGGCTCTGATGGTTGCTACAAGGTCTGCACACAAGACCATTAGGAAGATGAGGAGAGAGGATGCCCTGTATGTTGGAGGGGCAGATCAGACGTGTGGAGCTCTTTCTTGGGATGCACAAGTGAAGGGGGACAGCTTGTGCATGAGCATCAGAATTCAGGGGACATGGTGATGGGGGTTACAGATCATGTACTGTACGTGAGGAGGTGAGTGCCGTTTCCTTTAAGCAACGTGAGGAAGTCTGGGACACAGGGCCTGCTTCTAAGAAGAGGGACCTGAATCTCGCTGACATTCAGTGGAAGGGAACAGCACGAGGCAAGCAGCCCAGGTGATATTTGCAGACACTCAGAGACAGCTTCTAAGCACAGCTCCCTGGCGGGCCAAGAAAGGTGACACTCGCTCACCTGGATCTGCTCTTCACACACAAGAAAGCACTGAGCAGGGCTGTGATAATGTGTGGAAATCTTGGCTGCAGCGACTGTGCAGTGCCAGATCATGAGGGCAGTGAGGAAGGACAAGAGGAGAGCGCAGACTGTGGCCTTCAGAGGAGCAAACATCCCTCTTCTGGGGACTGGTGGAGGTTCCCACTGAAGGCAGCTCTGAAGGGCAGTGGAAGGGAGGAAAAGCAGCAGGTCTTGCCGACTCCGCGGCTGCTCCCCCGCGTCTAGCACGGCCCCCACAGGGCAGCCGGGAGCACCACGGGCACCTGCGGCCGGGCCTCGCACTGCTCGGGCACATGGGGGAGCTGCCCCGAGGCGCCGCCATCCCTGCGCTGCTGCCCACAACATGGCGCCCACTGCTGGCGGGGGAGCGTAGGGAGGGAAGGGGAGAGGCTGCGCACGGCTCACACAGGGCAGCGCTGTTGCCATGGCATTGCCCTAGTGCTGCCCTCCTATTGGCCGGCAAGGGCAGGAGGGGGCCTTCAGCCAGCCAATGGGGGCACAGCAGGTGCCCACGGCAGCCTGGGGCCCAGGGGAGCCGCCCTGCGAGGCCACTGGGCAGGGGCGGCTGGGCCCGCGGGGCGGGAGGCTCTGACACTGCTGGGGCCAGGCCCGTGCTCTGGCCTTGCCCTGAGTCTTTGGCTCCCCAAGGGCGGTTTGGCTGCACTGGCAAGATCCTGGAGAGCAGGCTAGATGAGTGGACAGTGATGTGGATTGAGAGCGAGTGAAGGGCAGAGCTCAGAGGGTTGTGCTCCCTAGCACAAAGTCTAGCGGAGCCCTGTAGCTAGTGTTGACCCCCAGGCATCAATTGTGGTGCCACGTTGCTCAAGTGTCTTCATCGGTGGCCTGGATGAAGGGACAGAGTGCACTCCCTGGCAGGCTGCTGCTGATAGACAAGTGAGAGCAATGGCTGATAACATCAGAGGGCTGTGGTGCCACTCAGGGGGAGCCTCAGCTGCTGCAGAGATGGGTGCACAGGAACCTCCTGAAGTTCAAGCAAGTCAAGTGCGCAGTGCAGCACTTAGGAAAGGATAACGCCTTGCAGCAGCAGAGCTTGGGAGCTGCCCTCTTGGAAAGCAGCTCCGCGGAAAAGGTTCTGGGAGCCCTGGTTGACGCCACGTTGACCAGCCAGGTGCCCCTGTGGCCAAGAAGGCCAGTGCTATCTGGACCGCAATTGGCAGTGCACTGTGAGCAGGTGGAGGGAGGGGATCCTCTCCCCCTCCTCGGGCCTGGGGAGGCACCTCCACAGCTCTGTGCCCAGCTCTGGGCTCCTGCACACAGAGACACACGGAGCTACTTGACCTGCTCCAGCAAAAGGCAAGGAAGATGAGGAAGGCCCAGAAACACCTCGTCTATGAGGAAAGGCTCAGAGAGCTGCTCTTCTTAGGCCTGGAGAAGACCTTAGATGCTATTAAGGTGCCTCTGTAAGGGAGGGTGTCATGAGGATGAGGCCAGCCTCTTTTCATTGGTGCCCAGCAACACAACGCCAGGCAGTGGGCACACACTGGACCACCATCTCCTCATGAGCAATCATTTATTTCCTAGGAGGGTGGCAAAAGATGGCACAGAGAGCTTGTGGACTCTCCATCCTTCGAGAGAGTCCAAAGTCGCCTTGAGACGATCCTGGCCAACATGCTCTAGGTGACCCTGCTGGAGCAGAGGGGCTTGGGCAACATCTCCAGAGGTCCCTTCCAACCTCCACCATTCTGGCATTCTGGAAGGCAGTGCTGGGGGGCAGAGCAAAGAGCGTGAGAAGCTCTACAGCCATGGGAGCCCTGCTCTGCCTAGAGAGTCTGCTGCTCGGAGTGGCCAGCAGCAACACTGAGAAGCAAAAGGAAGAGCTAGACAAGGAGGCGTGAGCACCTGGCAGCCTAGAAGCAGAGTGCTCACGAGATGGCAAGAGCAGAAGTGGACAGAGGTGCCATAAGCCTTCATGCCCAGAGACTGCCCCAAGCGCTGAGCTCCAAGGATGCTGCTTAATGGCTCCAGCTGCAAAGGGCAGCTGCTCCCAAGTAGAGCTGCTCAGGAGCTCCCCTCACTCTCATCCTGCTCAGGAGCTCTCTAAACCACAAGGGTGACTGCACCCCCAGCAAGCGTGCTGAGAACCTAGAAATTCTTGAGGCTTACCGATGGTCAAAGGAAAGGGCTGTCCTGCTCAGCTGCCCTGGCGCTGGCTGAGCACAAGCAGAAGCAGCCGCACAGGCTGCGGCGTCATGGGCCGGGGCGAAGGGCCCTGAGTGCCCTGGCACAGAGCAAGCGAAACGAGCTGGGAATACGCTCCAGCGTCAGCAAAGGCCAAGCCTGTGTGGGGCTGCATCAGCTCTTCCTGCGCGGGCGGAGAGCAGAGTGTGAGGATGACACTCAGCACCTTGTCAGCTCGCCTGTGTCCACGCTGGATCCTGCCAGTCCAAGGGAGGCATTGACAGACTGCAGAGGCTGCAGCAGAGCCACACA
The DNA here is from genome assembly GCF_059628265.1 of Tinamus guttatus. NCBI lineage: Eukaryota > Metazoa > Chordata > Aves > Tinamiformes > Tinamidae > Tinamus > Tinamus guttatus. Next base: position 188,853 of record NW_028289601.1, read on the forward strand.
GAGGCCACAGACTGCGGCCTCACTCTGCGCTAAGGCCCCTCTGCGCAGGTCATCACAGGTGGCCCCTGCCCTCACAGCACTTGGCTCTTGTGACCTCATCCTCAGCTGCCCTACATAAAAGGCCAGTGCGCAAAGGGCTGTAGCTCTGCGAGTGAACAGGTTTGCAGAGGCCAGCAAGTGCTTGGGAAGAGACGTTGGTGTCTTTGCAGATCAGCGACCTTTTCTCTCTTGCTGGAAGCTTTCCTGGAGCAGAGCAGAGATGCCAGCCGGTCTGGTCCGGTGGGTGCAATGGGGCCCAAAGAGCAGGGAGGGAGAAGAGCAGAAGCCCTGTGTGCCTCCTGGCAGCGTCCTTGGTGGGGCCAGAGCGCTCCTGAGCACTGGGCTGTGGGCAGCACTGCCCTCCAGCCTGGGGAGCCAGGCAGCCCAGCAGAGGCTTTCAGGGCACAAGGCACAGCCCATTCTCCTTGGGAGAGCCCAGGGGCACCACACTGTGTCGGGCCAGAACACGACACCTGGCAGGGACTGTGTGTGTGCAAGCCAGAGGTCTTCATCTGCCTCAGCGCGCACAGGGAGGGCTGCTCCACCGCAGAGCTTCCTGAAGGCCGCGGGGCTTCTCCGTCCTGCCGCACTGGGAAACCTGACGGAAGTGGAGCCCCCAGGCACTAGAGCGGGACACCAAAGCTCAGCTCTAGGCTGGGAGAACACCTGCATTCCTTCTCCTGCAGGCCATGCATCTCCTCACCTCGGGGTGGCAGAAGGCTCAAGATCCTTTTCTTGCTGGTCCCAGTGTTTGCTGGTGAGCAGTGCTGACCAACCATGTTGTGGGGCTGCCCAGGCGTGCTGGAGGGCAGCTTTGAGGGGGAGGGAGAGGCGGTAGATCCTGTGATCTCCAAGATGGGAAGCTGGGAATGCCAGGGCGGGTTGGTTATGTGGAGCACAGTCTGCCTCCTACATTTGATGGGTTCACGCAGTGTGAAAGAGTGGAGTGCATTGGAGCATTATCGCTAGAGGTGCCTCCCTGCTTCAGAAGCTCTTGGGATGGAATGTTTGTGCAGAAATATCCATGGGCTGGTGCATTTTCTCTTGCCTCAGGAGCACAGGGTTTCCTAGGGTGTGGGGCTGTGGCTGCCATGTGTCCGCATTCCCCAGGCTCTTATGTTCGGAGGGTGCTCCAGAGGTCGGGGTCACATCTTCCTTTTGCTCTGGATGTGGCTCCAGCTCTGCCAGCCAAGCTCTCGCCCCTTGGTGTGGGAGGAGGAAATGTGGCTGCGGGGACCATTAGAAACCTCCTTAGTAGAACTGACTCGTGATGTGGTGACTTGCAGTTGGTGTTTACTGCTGGGGCTTGCTCTTCGCCAAGGCCAAGTGCAAAGAGGAAGCGCTACTGGTACGTGCCTCTTGTTGTGGGAAAGAAAAGTGTGGTGAAGGCCAAAGAGCAGAGCTCCTGCCCCCTCTACAAAAGTTCGGAATGTGGTGCAGCTTTGCAGGACTTGTCCTCACAGAGATCAGCGTGGGAGAGGGACTTGTACAGGATGCTTGTGCTTGTCATTGTGCCTGCATAGCTTTTGAATGAGCTGTGAGGCCAAGATCTCCCCACTGGAGCCAGCTCTGTGGCTTGATAGGCAGCAGACAAGAGACCTTGGGCAGGAGGTGCCTTTGCTCTTGCCTTAGCTCCTGGAGCCTGCAAGTGCTCCAGGAGGAAATGGGCTGCCCCAAGACACTGGCTGCTGAGAGGCCTCACTCCTCTGCCTTGCTCCAGAGTGCTGGAAAGCAGCAGCCACTGCTGCCTCTGCCTCCCAGGGAAGGCTCCCGTGGGAAGTGCCCACGCTGCTCGTGGGACTTGCTCTCACGGAGGGCCTTTGTGTTGCAGGAGAAGGCCGGCGTGCCTGACGCTGAGCTCTCAGCTCTCAGGTAAGAGCGCTTCCTTGGCCCACACCGGCTTGAATGGAAAAACAGGCAGGGCTGCAGGCTGCCGCCTGTGCTCAGACTGCAAGGGAAGCCTTTGTTAATCCGAGAGAGGGAAGGGGATGGGGACAAAAGGGGGCAGCGTGCTTGCGAGTGCATTGGGGAACTGCCTGCAGGGGCTGCGCAGCTGCTGCCCAAGACCCGCTTTCCCTTTGTCTTTAGCAAAACGTTGGGGTTGCTCAAGGAGAAAACGAGAGAGCGGGAGCTTCTAGAAAAGCAGGTGGCTCGCCTGCATGAAGAGATAGGGCACGAACATGAGGCCATCCTGCGCTCCGTGGAAGACGTCTTGGAGGAGAGGGAGATGGCCACTGAGAAGAGAGAGGTAAAGAGGCTGTCATTTGATGCAAGGCCTTGCTCTCGTTTGGAGGCTCCCCGCTGCTGCTTGCTCTTGGCCCTTTCAGAGTGACTGTGCCCTCTTGCTGCCCGTGGCAAAGGTGGCTCTCAGGGCTCCTTGGGGCAGCGGGGAGCTGAGGGAGGTCTGCACTGCGGCTCTGGAGACTGCTGTTCTCCTGGCCTGCCCCCTTGACTCGTCCCAAAGTGCTCACCAAAAGCTGTGGCACCATTCCCCACTGGGAGCTGCCCTAGGCAGACGCCCTGCGCGGCTGCCCTTGGCTCGCACTTAGTGTTCATGCGGGCGTACCCATTGAGGAGCTGCTCTCATTCTCTGTGTTCATTTCCATCTCTACCTTTGCAATGTTTTCCTCAGGCCCTTCTCACGTTGACCCGGGCAGCTCTTGAGCACATAGGGGCCAAGTATCTTGAGATGGCTGACTGGGCTCTGAAAAGCACAGGTAAGCCTTTGGAAAGTGTGCGGGCACTGGGCTGGTGTATGGCCCTCCCCAAAAGGCTGCGTAGGTGTGCTTGCAGCCTCAGAGATCCCTGCTAGCTCATTGCTTCTCCTAGTTTTTGGAGTGTCCTGGGCAGCTGCTTTGCATATGCATTTCAGGGGCCACCATCGATTCAGCCCGCACATCGGAGACTTACAGTGGGCGAGACTCTGGAGCTTGCTGGCTTTGTCGAGTCTTCTTTACCCAGGCCAATCCTCCGGACACCATTTTGCAGGTAACAGCGTGGAGAGCATGCAGGACGTCCGAGGCAGTTCCTTGTTTCTAGCCGCGGCACCAAGGCCAAGCACCTCCCTTCACAGCCCCAGGCTCACTGAGCCCTACTGCACTGCCCCTCTTCCTGACCACCATGTGCCCTTGGCCACAGCACTCCCGCCTGGGAGGAGACAGGGCTGAAGCCAACAGCAGCAAGCTGCCCACAAGTGTTGGTGGCATTTTTCTGGGGACCTGGTCCTTGGCAGCTGCATTTTGCTCCCTTCACGTGAGGGCTCCCCTTTTGAGAGAGGGAGGTTGAGGAGGGCCTGCTGGGGTCTGTCCTCTTGAAGGAAGTGGCTCATATGGGCCCTTGAGGGGGGCTCCTATGGGCCTTGCCACTACCTCAGGCTTTGAAGGCTCTGGCGTGGTCTCCACTAGGGAGCCCTGTGCTCTCTCAGTGGCGTGCAAAATGAGAGCGTCTTTTGGGAAGGCACTCGCTCTGAGTTGTTTCCTACTGAGGGTTTTGGTCTGCTGAGCACAGGTGGCCAGTGTCCTCCTTCCCCTTTGTGCTCCTTGTGTGCCTCTCCATGCACCACGCCAGCCCCAGGTGTGTGCTTCTTGCACAGCCCCCAGTATGCCACTGTGGGTCTTGGAGTGCCTTGTCGCTGAAGGAGGCTGCTTTCTGCTTGCAGCCAAAGACCTCCCCTGGTCAATGCTGGGCTTTCCAAGGATCGGAGGGCCATGTGGTCATACGTCTGCCGCAGCACATCTGGCCAGTGGCTGTCACCGTGGAGCACATCTCAAAGGCGGTGTCTCCATCCGGGGAAGTGAGCAGCGCCCCCAAAGATTTTGCCGTCTTTGTAAGTCTCTGCTTTGCACCTGCCAGGAGGGAACGGCCAAGGGAGGCCTCGTTGTCTTGGCGCCTCCTCTCCGAGAAGGGCGGCCTTGTTGCTGCAGAGCAGCGTGTCCTGCATGGGCCATGTGGGGAGCTCCGGTGCGGTTTGGCTTCTCCAGCGTTGTGCTTTCTGGGTGTCGGGGTCTTGGAGCACTGGCTAAAATAGCGCCTGATGCACAGCCACAATTCCCAGCTGTTGCTAGAGGAGAGGGACATAATGAAGGCTTCCCAATGGTAACTGAGCGGGCTGTTCTCCTTTGGCTCTGCTTGAGCGTGACCTGCTGCCCTTGTCGGTTGCTTTTAAGGGCGTGGATGAGGAAGGGCCAGAAGAAGAGCTCCTGGGGCTTTTTGCATATGATGTGGAGCAAGAGGCGGTTCAGACCTTCCACCTCAAGGTACTGTGAGTGCGTGTGGGCACCACACAAGGAGGGAGCTGAGTTTGCCTGCAAGGGCTTGGGCAGCAGAGTGTGACCCAGAGAGTCCTGTGCCTGGTGGCTCGTCCTTGGGAACTGTGGGTGCCTCCTGGCTCAGGGATACTTTTTGATTTCCAACAGGGCTAGTGCTGGCAAAGCACAGCACAATGCTGTGCCCTTCCTCTATTACAAGTGAGTAATGATGGCTCCCCACGTTTCCTTTACAGAAGCAGCTTCCCAGAGCCTTCCAGTTCATCAAATTCCAGGTGCAGAGCAACTGGGGGAAGCGCGAGTACACCTGCCTTTACCGACTGCAGGTTCATGGGATAATGGCAGCTCAGAGGTTCCAGCTGAGCCAGGAGAGCAGAGAGGTCCTGTGAACCAAAATAAAGGAGTCAGTCGTGTGTCAGTTCACGTTGGTGTTATGTGTGGCTCCTGGAGTTCAATTCCTGAGGCAAGCTGCACAAGCTACGCATGCTGAGCACATGAAGAGAGAGGCAGGAGGGCAGCTGGTGCTCTGCAAAGCATGACTCTGCTCTTCCAGGCAGTCTGAGGGCACTTGTTCACTTATTTCAAGTCAATTGTGCGGCATTGGAAGCAAAGAGCCTCTTGGAAAGGTATCCCCCACAGCTCCTGTGATCCCTCAGCACAGGGATGTCGCACCTTCACTCTGCAGGCGCAGCCAGCCTGCCTCCTGCCTCAGTGCCGCTAAGAGCCAGTTGCGCTTGCACCACTCCTGATAAAAGGAGCTGTCTGCCGGAGGGGAAGGACGGCTCTTGTCTTTGGTGCAGGCAACAGGGCAGGGCCCCTGGGCTCCAAGGGCAGCCCCAGGTGCTGCAGCTGCAGCTTTCGCAGCAGAGGGCACGGCCTCAAAGTTCCAAATTCCACGCAAGAGTATCATGCCAAGGCAGGGAAAGGCTTCCCGCTGCCAGAGCTCAGGGGAGCATGAATGGTCAGCCTGCCACAGGGGTGCAGAGCTTTGGACACTCATTGACAGCCCCAGCTCCTCTGCAGGGCACAGGGGCGGCCAAGGGTGTCACCCTCCCCATCAGCCCTGCATTGGGAGCAGCAATGGCACAAGCAAATAGAGGCCACTCACCCCATGTGTCCACTGCTCTCGTGACCAGCACACCCTTAACTCTGTCTGTGTGCAGTCTCTCTGGGCAGCCCCTTCCCCAGGAAAGACCATGAGTCCTGGCCCTGGAGCACGTCAGGGGAGGTGCCGCCTGCCCCGAGCTCACACACATAGGGAGAGGTTTTTCATATCTTCCCCAGCACAAGCACACCATTATTCCTCTGCTATTATTGCAGACGTCCCTGCTCCCCAGAGCCTTTCCCAGTTCTGTGTGCCCATGCTAGGCTGGCCGCCTGTTCGTGCAACCCTCCTGTGTGCTGCCCACAGGGCCCCACGCTGGTAGTGCTGTTCTGCGGAGCAGTGGGCTGAGAGGCCACAAGCTGACTCCTCACTGGCCAAGGTGGTCAGGGCACACCCAGCTGGACCAGCGTCAATGCACCTGGCAACACCCTGGCCAGGCTCTGTGGCTGTGGAGGATGAATCGAGCAATCAGCGGGCATTTCACATTGCTCAGGATGTGTTTGGCGGTGCCATTCCACCCATCCCACTGCCTCTTCTGAGAGTGAGGAGCCCTCATTTGGTGCATTCCTAGGTTTGGTCCTTTAGTTTTGGGTGACGACATTTGGTTTAAGGAGTGTTCACTCATTCATCCCTGGCACGCACTGCCCGTGGAGAAGCCCTCTGCTCCTCCGGTGACTCCTTACTCCCTTCCTGAAGCATGGGCGTATTTCTTCAGCCTAATATTACGTGGGACAACCCCAGCAGAAACCTCTTGATCACTCCCTCTCTCCAGAGACACTGGGCATCTCTAACTGAGGGCTCAGCACAAGAGAGATCTGGAACTTCTAGAGAGGGTCCAGTGTGGAGCAACAAAGGTGGTTTAAGGGACTGGAGCATCTATTGTACGAGGAAAGACTAAGTGATCGAGGCCTGTTTAGCCTAGAGAAAAGACTGAGAGGAAATCTGATCAATATGTATAAAAACCTGAGGGGAGAATGTAAAGAAGATGGGGACAAATCCTTCTCGGTGGCCAGGGACACGACAAGGGGTAATGGATTTAAATGAAAACACAGGGAGTTCTACCTCCATGTGAGGAAGAACTTCTTTCTTGGGAGGGTGTCAGAGCCCTGGAACAGGCTGCCCAGAGAGGCTGTGGAGTTTCCTTCTCTGGAGATCTTCAAACCTGCCTGGATGCCACTCTGTGCCACGTGCCCTGGGTGTCCCTGCTGGAGCAGGGCGGTTGGACTGGATGATCTCTGGAGGTGCCTTCCAACATCAACCATCCAGTGATTCTGTGAGATCGGCCCTGTCTTCATGCCAGTTTACCGTCTGTGCTCTTCCTCCCGGCACTGCAGAGGGAACAGGAGGTGAGTAAGTGATGCACACATGCCCCAGTAGATTATGTCCACCCCATATATGGAAGGACTCTTCAACATTCAGAAACCCACTTTGCTCTGCAAAATGATCAGTGGTGCCATCAGATGAAAAAATACATGGATAGGTTCTATTTAGGAAGGGGTACACACACAAACACACACACATAAAGATATGTATTTCAGATAACTCCTTCTTAGTATGGGAGCATGAGGAAGAACCTTTGGGCATTTCACTCGCTCTCGTCCTGATCCTTTGTGCTCCCCAGAGGACAAAATAGACTCTGTGACTTTGTGCTAGGTCACAGGACCTGGTTTGTCAGTGACTCCTCTGAGTCCTCAGAGCAGCATGCCAAGGCATGGAAAGGTGCCCAAGGGCCGTTTGGCTGCCCTGAGGGCAGTGGGAGGCCACGGGGACACTCAGGGAGGCCGCTCAGGGGGTGTCACATCCTTAGGGGAGGCAGGCGCAGTGCCAGTTGGCAGGAGCTGCGTGGCACCACTGAGCCGCCACATTTCCTCCGAGAGGAGAGATTCCACCAGGCTTGAGTGCCTGCAGGAGGTTCTGCCCTTGCCTCAGTGGCTTGAAAGACTCGCCCCCTGCGGCCACATTCCCCTCCCTCCAGAAAGGGACCTTTGGTGGGTAGGTGGTAAAAAGCTGGTGCCAAGCACAGGTGTCCCCAAAGATGCCACCAATGCCTGTGGGCTGGTTGCCGCTTCTTCAAGACAAGGAATGCTCTCCCGAACATGCCCTCTTGTGGGTGTAGATGTTTGAGCCTGGTTTTCGAGAGCACAGCGCGGAGATGGCTGGGTTGCCTGATCCCATGGGCAGCGTCTTGCGGCCCCAGGGCAGGGCAGTGTCCTCTGCCCCTTGTGCTCCAGCCCCTGCCCACAGCTGCCCCGTGGCTCTGGGGTTCTCCTGCTGTGCCTGGCAGCTCTGGGCAATGGCCAGGCAGGGTCTTCTCTCTGTGCAGCCGGGCTCTGCCCCAAGGGAGGCCTCCTTGCAGGCCTGAAGACCCCACGGGGGCAAGGGGCAGCACGGGGGAGACTTCGTGCTCTGGGCCTGCACGTGCTGGGGAGCTGTGGTGTTTGCTTACAGAACCTCTCTTTTCTCCTGGCTCAGCTGGTCCATCGGGGCTGCCATTATGCCACAAACCTATACTCGATAGACGTTTGGGTGCTCCCCCAGCTTCTCCACCCTGATTCCATTTACACCCTGCAAAAGAGCTCTTGGCATGTGCTTGAGGCTGGAGAGAGGTGCTTAGTGTCCAGGTGGAACCCAGATCAATCCCATGTGGTGAGAACTCTCAGGGTGCTCTGTCCAAACCAGTGCCTCTGGAATTGAGAGCCTGACCCTTTGTAGGACCTCTGCTGCCCAGCAGTCCCAGGCTTTTCCTGGAGCTGGCACATACGGACCCTTTCCGTTCAGTGCCCTGTTGCTGGGCCTGAGTTTTTGCCTCTTCCTTTATCCTGGACAAGGAATAGGGCACAGACATACCCTCATCTCCTCCCAGAGAGCACTCAGACACTTTCTGAAGAAGTGGCAATTCTTTAGGTGTCTTCTCACCAGTGCTCTGGACCTGTAAGATAGTTCCCAGTGGCTTAGTGCTCTGCTTCCAAGTCCACTCAGCTGCTCTCAGCATGCGCAAGTGACAGATGCATTAAAAGAGTAGAGCACAAGTGGTGTCTTTGAAAGCAAGTCCCTGACACAGGCAGTGAGGGCTCAAAGGAACATCGTGGAGGGGTCCAATGGAGCTGCCCATCAGCTGATGCTTTTGCATAATTCAGAGTGGCACAAGCAGCACCTCATACATGAGGAGCCTCTTCTGCCTCCTGAGGGCTCTCATTGTCTGGCCTCGCAGCTGCTGGTGGGATTGCAACCTATGTTCTCATCTGCGAGAGGCCAGACATGACTCCTGAAGGCTTCAATATGAGTCTAGCAGAAATCACTTTATTCGCGTTACAGCACTCTATCTACTATATTTCTGTTAAGTTGTCTAGCCACGCGTATGCTTACATTGCGATTGGTTGCATACTACTGTCCACACATCTTCTACCGTACTAGGTTGGCTGTAGATGACGGGGGCACATGTTTACATGATTGGCCTGCACAACGTCCTCTATCGTGCACTGCTAAGCTTGTTTACAGATTCTTCCTCTCCTACTTTTGTGTTCTTGCAGTTGGTGACTTTCCCACGATCTTTTCGCCTTGATCTTAGTCCGGCTCATCGTATTCGTCTTCTATCAGGAAGCCTCGGTTACTTAGATATGCTCCCACAATTCCCCCTTTTTGTTCTTGAACCGGTCAACCGACACATGGACATATTTTAGTCTGCCGAACCCTGATATATGGGTAACATCCATTTGCCACAGTTCCAACGGATTGGTACCTCTGGGATTCACCCCAGTCGGGCAGCCACCGTGAATTGCTGACCATCAGGGCAAGTTTGTATAACCCCTTGTGCCGCAGCATCTGTCAGGTTAAACTGTCGTCGTAGCGCCTTGGCAGACTGATGGAAAAATTGATGGGAACGCCGAGCCTGTTGAAACTTAGCCGGCGTGGGGCCTGTCCATGATGGAGCTACCAGCCGATCTGCCCGTTTGTTTCCCTCGGACAGCTCACCTGGTAAATCCGTGCGACTCCGAATATGTGTAATGAAATATGGTGCCTCACGTGAGCCAGAGTGTTTTAAAGAGGGCAAACAGACCTGCATCGCTAACTTCTTTCAGAATTGCGCGTTCCATGCATTGAACAATACCTACTACATACAGGGAGTCACAGACCACATTCAGGGCCTGATCCGGCCAGCGCTGAAAAGCCATGATGACAGCACGTAATTCTAGTTGTTGAGTGGAACCACTAAAGTCCGATAACACCACTTCCTTCCAGACGTCTCCCTCTTTCCAGGTTAATGCTGACTTCTGTGATCTCCCTCCGGCGTCTGTAAACACAGTCACTCCCTTAACCAGCGTTGGGGATCGCTGAGGAGGGCGCTCTTCGAACTGTCCCAAGTTTGACCGCGGCCATAAAACGATGGGGTGGCAGGTGGGCTCTAACCTGCCCTGGATAGTCAAGAGGGCAACTTGAAGTGGCACAAAAGTTCTGTAAAGCCCACTGTAGGTATTCTGCAGCCAATGGCACAACGATAAAACTGGGTTCAAATCCTGCTATTTCCACTGCCCGAGATTGTCCTTTCATTATCAGCTGTGCAAAAGCTTCTAAACAAGTTGTCACCGTACGCTTGGGCTGAATAGGCAAAAAAAAAAATCCACTCAAGTATATGAAGGGGATCTCTACCCTCAAACCATTGCATTAATAGCAGCAGCGGGTAATGGTTGTGGTTTAGCAAGAGCAAACCCACCAGTTCATCAGGGTCCCAGTGGCTGGAATATGCGGTTGATACCCTTTCGGATACCTTTTGTATTGCTAATTTTGCTTTGGGGGAAAGCTCACGTGGGGCATCAACTCTGCCTGCCCGCCGAAGGAGTTGTATGAGGGGTTCTATATCTGTGTTGGAAATACCGCAGACCGAGCATACCCAATTAATATCGCCCAGGAGCTTCTCTACCTCGTTTAGGGTCGTGACTTCTGTTCGCAGAAAGAGCTTTTGTGGCCTAACAATTGTTCTGGTAATCTCCCAGCCCAGGTAGCGCCAAGCTGGCTGCCATTGTACTTTCTCTGGTGCTCTCTGTAGACCTCCCGCTCCTAGGATCTTTTCTATCTCTGTCAGCAGACTTTCTGCCTCCAGATGCTTTCCGGCTACTAAGATATCATCTATATAATGGTAGATCAGTAGTTCAGGGTGTATCTGACAGATGGGAGTTAATGCCCACGAGACATAGAGCTGGCACAGGGTGAGTGAATTTTTCATACCCTGGGGAAGCACTACTCAATGATATCGCTGCATAGGGGTTTCTTTGTTAACTGAGGGTACAGAGAACGCGAATTTTTCGTGATCCTCAGGATGCAATGGTATGGTAAAGAAACAATCTTTTAAATCAATTATTAAGATGTCCCAGTCTTTTGGGATCATCACAGGTAATGGTAAGCCTGATTGCAAAGCTCCCATATCTTTCATAACTGCATTTACTTTCCGCAAATCGTGCAGTAATCGCCACTTCCCAGATCTTTTCGGGATAGTAAAGACAGGCATATTCCAGGGGCTAGTTGAAGGCTGTATATGACCCCTTTCTAATTGTTCTTGTACTAATGCCTGTAAGTGAGCAACCTTTTCTGTAGACAGCGGCCACTGGTTGACCCAGACAGGTGTACTAAACATCCAGGATAATTTTATCACTGGTCGCTCTCTCCCAGTGACCGCCGCTAGAAAACCTGTTGATCAGTAACCAATCATGCACCTAGCTGGCTTAGCGTGTCTCGTCCTAGCATTGATAGTGGTGCATTGGCTACATATGGTTTAATACTGCAACATCTGCCATCTGCCATACAGCATTGAACTAGCTCCTTACTAACATGCGTTGTTTGCACTCCACCTACCCCCATAACAGGAATCAATGGAGTTTCTAATGGCCAGGTGTGAGGCCAGGCAGCCACACTGATAATCGTTACATCTGCCCCAGTGTCCACTAACATTGAAATTGATGTCTGATGCCCACATGGGTGTTTTAATGTTACCCGTTCCATTGGTTGTCGTTTTGAGATGTCCATTGCCAGGTGTACTTCAGGGGTCCCAGTTGAGCCAAAACCCTGTTTCCCTCTGATTTTTGATTTAGATTTGGGAACGCATGCTAAAAACGGCACTAGCTGTGCAATCTTCTCCCCAGCCGGAACATGAATCGGCGGACTGGGAGTCCAGACCATCACATGAATGGTACCCGTAAAGTCCGCATCGATCACGCCAGGCAATACAAAAAGGCCTTTGCGCGTAACCGATGAGCGACCTAACAGTAGTGCATTTAATCCTTTTCCCAGCGGGCCGCAAGTAGTGCATGGGAGGCATTGTACACTGGAGTCAGTGAGCATTGCGTCTACTGTGAGGGCAGTGTCCACTCCGGCACTTCCTGTTGTGGCGGCGGTGATGCTATCCAAGCTCCTCGGGATCTTACTTTCATCGGCACGCGAGATCCCAGCACGCTCGCCTTCCCGTTTCCCAACCTGGTTCCGTTTGCGTGTGCCTGGTAGCGGCACTCCTTCTCCCAGTGACCAAACCTCCCACATCTATTGCAACATCCACTAAATGCATATCCGCCACCCCTTTTATCGAACTGGCACTGGGCTTTGAGATGACCGGTTGTCCGCACTTAAAGCAGCGCGAGTTGTTTTTGTTAACTAAAGGTCGTATGGCTGCTGCAAATGCACGTGCCATGTAATCCGCCTTTTGCTCATCCGAGCCAATACACTTACAAGCCTCCATCATTTGTGCAATCGAGGCATCCCGTGGTAGTGCTCTAAGCGCTTGCTTACACTCCACAGTAGCATTCTCAACCACTAAAGACATCAGTATGACCTCTCTCGCTTCTGGAGTCAGAGAGTGTTGCCTGACATTGGCAATCGACTCCGTCCGCCGAGGCGGCCAGGCACGCCCGAACTGTGCCTGGGCCAAAGAGCACAGACACCAATATGAGGATGCTGCAAATGGCGTTTATTGATGGATAACAAGGTGTTATATAGCTAAGGTTTACAACGTCACATCCGCCTGCTTACATCATAGACTAAACACTATTGGCTATTAAGGGCCCTATCTTTCCGTACAGCACGATATCTTCCGGCCGCCGGACCCTAACTATCTACAACATCTCCCCCCTCCCTATGCATAACAAAACTAGCTAAAATATAACTATCTTATTCTTACTTATTCTTATCTTATTCTAATTACTTACTCTTATTATTATATTACTCTTACTTATTCTTAGTATTATATTATTCTATGCTTATAGTTTATAACAATCTCAAAATTATGTATCATAAACTTGACATAAAAACACAAGGCACAAAGTGTAGAAGGTAGGGGATGACAGGTAATACCGGGGGTGTAGGAATAGGGTGTACCTTGGGATAACTTGAGGGTAATACTGAGTGGATATATTCTTAAAGCTGTTGTCGGCGTTCCGCTAACATGATGTTAACCTTCTCTAGACGACTCTTGACAAACGGCATGAGTTTATTCAACATACAGGGTCCAAAGATTAGTGTCATCATGATCATTGCTATCGGCCCTATCAAGGTGGATATCAGGGTGGTTAACCACAGCAAACCGGCGAACCAACCCTCATACCAGCTGCGTTTTGGAACAGGGTTCAACGGGCGCCGGCCGACAAGGCATGGCATCGAAGATTGGTGACCCTGTAGTTACTTTTGTACTAATTGCTCGAGATTGTTCCATCTGTTCAAGTACCCATTTAAAGGGCTGATGTGATTCTACCTGTCCTATAGTGACAAGCTGCAAAATTAAGATCATGCAAAGGCATCGCGGCCCCCTCTTGTGAAGACTGTTTTGTTGTTTTCTGGATTCGGTTGGTGTGGAACTCACAGGCTCGGGTGGGACGCCTATCACCGGGGCGTCCGATGATCCAGTCCTGTGAACAGAAACTCACAATTTTCATTAGTTTTATCTTGAAGGTCTGGTTTAATAGACTTAAGCGGGCACCACTTGACTCTGCCATCTTTCCTGACAGTGACCTTTGGGTCGATCTTGGCATGGGGGGAGCGCTGCCAGCGAGTCCCCCAGCCAAGGGCAGTTTGCTGCAACATGGCCTGCCTGGCCACATTTAGAACATGTCATTATGTTGGCTATTGCGGTATGAACAGCCGCCTGAATTGGGGTCAGATGCTCTTCCTTTGCAACATGCTTAATCATGTCTGCGATACTTGCCTCCGCTGGCAATGATCGCAAGATTTCTTTGGTTGCGGAATTGCATTGTTGGCGTAAACATTCCGCTACGACCGGGCTTTTTGCCTCCGCAGGCAGGGCCGAAGAGTCGACCGCTGCTTGGAGATGATCTACAAATTGTGTAAAGCTCTCACTTTCACTTTGCTTTATTGTGGACCATGGTGATGGTCTGGCAACGACTCTACAGGCTGTGCGAATAGCTTCTCTGGCCGCATGAGTAGTTGTCATAACCTCATGGGCCCGCATGCCATGGGCCTGCGCCTGGGGGGTGATCATTGTTGGATCTGTACCCATTAACCGCTGCAGGCTGGAGCCGTGTAATGGATGATCCAGTAATGGATAGCCCCAGTTACTTGGGCTAAACACTTCGTACAGTTGTCTTCCCATTCTTGTCTGAAAACGATCATTCCTGCTCCATCAAAGATTAGCCTACAAGTTTGCTTTATATCGAACGGGAGCATATCGCCCCCCCCAAAGATACCATCTATGAGGGTTGAGACCATGGCAGAATTAATCCCTTTATCCGCAATTGCTTTAACAATCGTTTGCACATCCTTAGATTTTATCGGCGAGTAGACCCTCTGTCCTGCCTCCGTCACCCAGACTGGGAACGCCAGCGCGGTCGATGGGGCCCACTCGGCACACGCGATCTTTATTTCCTTCCAGTCCGTGAGAGGGGCCTCTTCCCCTCGCAGCTCCTCTCCAATTCGAATGGGAATACCCTGGCTCCTAGTTCTTTGGCTTCCAGCCCCGTTCACCTTCCTTCTCTCCCTCCCCAAATTCGAATCAGTTGTGGGTCACCCATCCTCACTAGTGTCCGAGCCGGAGCTGGAGCTGGAACTTGACTGACTGGTCACTTCCGGGCTCCGGTACTTTTTCGTTGGGCTCCAGCCCCGCCTACTTTCCCCCCTCCTTAGCTCGCCCTGCCTCCTACTCACGGAGGCGCGTTTTTTTCAAACGGTCGCTCCGATTGGTTCTCGGCCCCTCACTCGGTCCTCCCTCACCTGACCGGTCATTTCATCATAGAAGGCTATCAGGTTAAGCATCAGAAAGCATCGGACAGACTCACTGACATAGGCCGGACTGTTATCCGTCTTGATGTGCTCGGGCAAGCCTATGACTGCAAAAGATGTGGTTAGATGCCTGCAGACATGTAGGGCCCTTTCACCGGTCTGCGCTGTGGCCCACACAAACTTAGAGTAGGTGTCTATGGACACGTGGACATACTTGAGGCGTCCAAATTCAGGTACATGTGTGATGTCCATTTGCCACATCTCTAATGCCTTCAGGCCCCCGGGGTTCACACCAATGCCCAGACCTGGCCCATGATGACTACACTGGGGACAGGCCTGCACAATTCCACAGGCATCGGATTCCACAGGATACAGTTATATCATTCATCCATGTCAGGCCTTTGGCATTAGCGTGGAACTGTTCATGAGCAATTCGGGCGATTTCAAAACGATTCAGTGGCCCATGTTCACGCACCAAGCTCACTAACTGGTCAGCCCGATTGTTACCCTCTCCCAAACCTAGTGTCCATTGATGACTCCGGACATGGATGACACAGAATGCCGTCAAACGCCACCTCACAGCTCTTTTGATTTGTAGAAACAGCTGGAACAATCGTTGGTTACGAGTTTCTTTCAAAAGAGCATCCTCAATTCGCTGTACTACTCCGACGACATACAGGGAGTCCGATACAATATTCAACGGGGTGTCCTTCCAGTGCATCAGCGCCCATGCGACAGCCACCAATTCTAAAGTCTGCAACGAGTCACCTTCCACCGCTTGTAGGGTGTGGGCTTTCCATAGGTCCTTCTCCTTCCAGGTGATGGCCGCCCTTCTGGAGGTTTTCTCTGCATCCGTGAATACCGTGAGGCCATCGCACAGAGGTCTTTCTACACACTTTGGTCTTCCTTCCCACGAATAGCTGGTGAGGAAGTGGCCAAGCTTTCCTGCAGGCCTTTCCGAAGTCACCTCCCCAGGGAACTCCAAGAGCGCTAACTGCAGCACAGTGGAGTGCCACAGGGCCCATTCCAGATCCGCCGCCTGCAGGGGAAGGTGGATCGCCACTGGCTCACCCCCGAGACTGCCAGCACCCGAGTTCTCCCACGGCAGATCATGTGAGCTACCACTTCCAACTGAGGGGTCACACTCTTGCACAGTTGAACTGAGGAGAAAATCCATTCTAAACCTGCAAGGTAGTCTTCTCCCCCTTTTTTCTTTTGCCACTGCATGATGAGGGCAAACACCGAGATTGGGTTGGAGACGACCGTGAGGTGCGTCGGGAGTTCAGAGCATTCCTTCCATTGCGACATTCTCCTGTGTGCACTGATATGATGTATTGAGTAGGCTATATGGATTCAGGTCTGTCCAGGTCTGTCCAGTCGCTTTGAGGAATACCTAACACCAGTGCATCAATTGATCCGCTGTCCCACAAAGCCAACAACTCTTAATTTGGGTATAATTAACAATACACCTAAGTAGCATAACATATCCATTAGTGTTAAAAGTAGCATCAGCTTCTATAACAGCGTTAAAAGCAACATTACCTCCTAAAAGCCACAATATACAGCTAATAATAACAGTAACACTTCTTCCTCCCATGTTGTTCTTCTGCAGGCTCACACTTTCCACAGCTAGGGTACCAGCTGCCTGCCTGCTATGTTTGATGTATCCGAGTTTGCTTCCAGCCAAGGTCTCACCCATTTTTGCTGGCACCCATCTGGTTCCAGTATCTGTAACGACACAAGCATACCCTTTCCCCCAGGTTATCAAGTCCAAAGGTCCCATCCAGTTTCCCGTGTTCCAGTCTCTCAGCATCACCTTACACGGACCCGACTTTACTTCTGTCAGGCCTCCCTTTAGCCCAGCCCTGTGTTTGACCATCAGAGGAACTAGGCTATCCTGGGGCAATCTCAAAATTTTAAAACATATTCTGCTCTTGCCAATTTTTTGTTTTTCGTAGCTGGCGTTTCAGCGTTTGGTTCATATGTTCCACTATGTCATGGTTCTCAGGATGTAATAGTATGGTGAAAAAACAATCTTTTAAATCGATTATTAAGATGTCCGAATCATTTTGAAAGGTTCTCGATTTCCATTTCTATTTATGTTTGCATAGCTTCAATTTGGTTTCCTCCCCAGAAATTGCTTGGGATTTCTGTATATTAAGGAGGCCCCCGCTCCAGTAGCATTGAGGCTTTTACAATTTGTAAGGACTGTTGCAGGTCCTTCTGTGTCAGTTGCACTGGAGCTTGGCCGTCGCTTCATTCTTGTTTCCCATGCTGAAGTACTTCCCTAGTCTCTTTCCAAGGATACAAGTCAGAGTACGGCTCCCAGTCCTCCATCGGTGGGGTGGGTGGGCGGGGGAGGTGGGGGGGGACGCCGTAGTCTGAGTTATTCCTGACTTTCCCGTTTTCAAATTCTGGACTTTCTTGTTGTGCTTATTTAGCCCTCTCTGCTGATATATATTACACAATAAAGATCTAAAAACCACATACACAAACAGCACAAACACAATTTCCATCCAGTGGCACGACCTCACGTAGCTGTGCACTCCACTAGTGAGTTCCACTGTCTCAATTGCCTAATCCAATCCTCGCTGCCAATTAGGTTGCGAATGGGTTTGGGATTCGGCAATAATCACACAGAACAAAGTGGCTACGGCTATTCAGGTGAAAGCACGTTAAAGAAGCAAAGTATGCCTAATTACTCGTGAGGTAATACTTGTTGGCAGGACACTGAGACTGAACATTCTCTTGAGTTGGCAGATGAGAGGGTTGCTGACAGGCTCCCAACTCAGCGGGCATCCCCGCAGAGACAACGTGGGTCTCAGTGTTAGGAGTCTCACCCCTCCTTTCTCTCTGCACTGTCTGTTTATGCCCGGTGCAACCTGCCACGTAGGGCCAGTACGTGCCAGCAGGCAGACCAGGGGGCGGACAAACTCCGCCTTCAGTCACATAATCTTCCCTCCCGGCTGCGCAGGTGCGCATGTCAGTAAATTGTCCCAGTCGTCAGTCTGAGGGTCCTGCCTTTCTCATCTCCCTCCCTCTCGGGTGTTTGACCTTCAAATTAATTTAGAGGATGTTTGCAGTTAAGTTGGCTACAAGCCCGGTCGAGCAGCCGCCTTCAGCTGCTTTTGGAGGAGGTCGGCTCTGAGCCTGGCTGGGCAGCCGCCTCCGCGCTCCTTATCGCTCAGCCTGGGCAGGCAAACATCTTCTTTCTCAGGGTCTTGGATTCTATTTTGCACAACAATTTTATGACTCTACAGCTCATACAAATTTCCACCTTTCAACCATACCTCGTGTCGACATCAATATACAAAGGATACAACACCTAATAGAGATGAACATAGCAAATAGAAATAATAGCCCTAATAACGGTTTCTGTCCTCACTTAAAGCATTACAGTTCTTCAACCCCCACTTTTAAAGACAGATCAAATTCCTCTGCACCTCCCTCCTGGCTTTCATCAAGCCCTCAGCAACATAATTCTCCTTGATCTCATTCGCCTTCTCTTCCCCAGCCCCCCTTTCTCCTTTTTTCAAGGCGATCTAACAAGCGGAAGCGGGGGCACAGACGGTGCAGGCGCCGCAGGTGCAGGCACAGAGGCAGGCACGGGCGGGGGGGTTAGCGATGGATCTCCAAACACCAGCGGTTTTCAGTGGCGTGGCGGTCCCGGTCCTGAAGTGCTTGCAAAGGCTGCCATGGCTCCGATGGCCACTTTGCTTTTGGCTTTCACATCGGGTTTGAATACTAGGTGGGGCTCAGCTTTGAACCCATTCTCTCTGCACCAGATCGAAAGCTTGCAGAGGGTCTGTTCATCAGCCTCCGTCTGCACTCCCACTGCTTCGCTCTTCCCGAGCGCCTCCCGTGCTGCCCTCCAAGTCTCCCTCTCCTCCCTTGCTCTCTGGCGGACCTGCCGTATCACTCCCCATGTCTTTAGATCTTTCGCACTCCCTTTAGACATACCATATTCTGTTAACGCGGTGGTACATCTCTGCCAGTGCTGGGGGAATAAAACTTCCCCGGCACTGTTAACCGCCCCTTCTTCAAGGAGCCGCTCAGCAGCTCTTAACTGCGTTCGATTTCATAGAAATCCCCATTCACGAGCACACGATAATACGACCTTGATTATCGCTTCCATGATCCGCGGATCCCTTGACCGCCTGCGGTCCGCCGCCTTGGAGTATCACGTCGGGGTCAGCACTTGTTGCCTGACATTGGCAATCGACTCCGTCCGCCGAGGCGGCCAGGCACGCCCGAACTGTGCCTGGGCCAAAGAGCACAGACACCAATATGAGGATGCTGCAAATGGCGTTTATTGATGGATAACAAGGTGTTATATAGCTAAGGTTTACAACGTCACATCCGCCTGCTTACATCATAGACTAAACACTATTGGCTATTAAGGGCCCTATCTTTCCGTACAGCACGATATCTTCCGGCTGCCGGACCCTAACTATCTACAACAGAGAGGCGCGTTCTAGGGCCTCTCGCAAGCGGTCTAAGAAAGACATATACGACTGCCCGCTTGCTTGTTTTACCTTTGTGTAAGGTGGAATCAGTTTCCCATCCTCAGGTATAGATCGCAAAGCTTCCCTGGCTAAGTCCGCCGACAAGCGTAGCACCTCGGGCGGAAGTTGTGCTTGATCTGCAGGGTTAGCAAAATTTCCAGATCCCATTAAGGCAGCAGGCCCTCCTAGGCGCAACGGATCCCCATCACACCGTTCCATGTTATTGAGGCCTGCAATGTCAGAGTCCTCTGTCCAGCGGGTACGCCATAGGACTTCTTGCATAGAGGTCAAAATTACCTGCATGAGCTGGCGCAGGTCAAAAGGTGTCAGCAAGTGATTTTATAGAATTGAATTAACAATAGCCTGGGTGAAGGGACCGTGCAAGCCGTATTGCTGCACCGATTTACGTGCCTCTTTCACTAAATCAAACAATAAAGGTGTCCACTGATTTGGCTGACCCTGAGGACCCGCTATTACAGGAAATGCTGGCAACGCTCCTTGCCTCACTAATGACAGTCTCATCTCCCTCCAGTGACTTTGGGGATCACAATCTGCTTTTCCCTGCACCACTGTTTCCTTGGTCTCATTCGCTTTCCCTTCCCTGGTCCCCTCCTGTAAGTTTTCAAGAAGATCCAACAACTCTGGACCCAGCCGGGCCGTTCTTCAGGCTCTCCGGGGGGGTCCGGAAGTGGGGGTGCAGATGGCGCAGGCGCAGTCGCGGGCACAGGCGCAGGCACGGACGTGGACATGGGTGGGGGTAGGGGCGGGGACGTGGGTGCGGGAAGGGGGCAGGCGCAGGCAGGGACGCGGGCGCAGGCGGGTGGGTTGGCAATGGATCTCCAAACACCAGCAGTTTTCAGTGGCATGGCAGTCCCATTCCTGAAGTGCTCGCAAAGGCTGCCGTGGCTCCGGCAGCCACTTTCTTTTCTGCTTCCATATCGGATAAGGTAGATAGGACCAGCTTCCATGTAGTAACAAGGTCCCTGGCCTGCTTATCCCCGTCAGCGATATGATCCCAGAGCTGCCGCCCTACGTTCTCCCACGTCTCTACATCGAATGCTAGGTGGGGCTCAGCTTTGAACCCATTCTCTCTGCACCAGATTAAAAGCTTGCAGAGGGTCTGTTTATCATACTTAATTCCTCTCTTAGAGAGAATATGCAGGAGGAGCTTAACAATTGCACTTTCTTCCTTAGTTACCAACTGCCCCATCTCCTGCCCTGGCTGCTCACCTCCACCAGGTGACTGTTACAACAAATCTTCAAATCTTCATGGATTGCCACCCAATCCATCCCGGACCTTGGTCCCACCGAGCCGTTCCCCAGCCGGGTGCTCCCGTTGGGATGTCCCACTTCAAATGCACTGAAATGGCATCACGTCGGGGTCACCATCTGCGAGAGGCCAGACATGACTCCTGAAGGCTTCAATATGAGTCTAGCAAAAATCACTTTATTTGCATTACAGCAGTCTATTTATCTACTACATTTCTGTTAAGTCATCTAGCCACACGTACGCTTACATTGCGATTGGTTGCATACTACTGTCCACATATCTTCTACCGTACTAGATT
The DNA here is from genome assembly GCF_059628265.1 of Tinamus guttatus. Classification (NCBI taxonomy): domain Eukaryota; kingdom Metazoa; phylum Chordata; class Aves; order Tinamiformes; family Tinamidae; genus Tinamus; species Tinamus guttatus. The sequence continues at coordinate 209,548 of NW_028289601.1, forward strand.
GGCTGAAGATATCGGGGGCACATGTTTACATGATTGGCCTGCACACAGTCCTCTATCCTGCACTGCTAAGCTTGTTTACAGGTTCTTCCTCTCCTACTTCTGTGTTCTTGCAGCTGGTGACTTTCCCATGATCTTTTCACCTTGGTCTTAGTCCCGCTCATCGTATTCGTCTTCTATCAGGAAGCCTCGGTTACTTAGATATGCTCCCACACTCATCCCACCTTGTTCTGCTACCTGCGTGAAGGCCTTCGGGATACAGCTATCGTAGGGCAGCATTGGGGCAGAGAGAGGAGGAAATGTGGCTACGGGGACCATTAGAAAACTCCTTAGTAGAAATGACTCTTGATGTGGTGACTTGCAGTTGGTGTTTGCTACTGGGGCTTGCTCTTTGCCAAGACCAAGTGTGAAGAGGAAGCGCTACTGGTACGTGCCTCTTGTTGTGGGAAAGAAAAGTGTGGTGAAGGCCAAAGAGCAGAGCTCCTGCCTCTCCTACAAAAGTTCGGAATGTGGTGCAGCTTTGCAGGGCTCGTCCTCACAGAGATCAGCACGGGAGAGGGACTTGTGGAGATGCTTGTGCTTGTCATTGTGCCTGCATAGCTTTTGAATGAGCTGTGAGGCCAAGATCTCCCCACCGGAGCCAGCTCTGTGGCTTGATAAGGCAGCAGACAAGAGACCTTGGGCAGGAGGTGCCTTTGCTCTTGCCTTAGCTCCTGGAGCCTGCAAGTGCTCCAGGAGGAAATGGGCTGCCCCAAGACACTGGCTGCTGAGAGGCCTCACTCCTCTGCCTTGCTCCAGAGTGCTGGAAAGCAGCAGCCACTGCTGCCTCTGCCTCCCAGGGAAGGCTCCCGTGGGAAATGCCCACGCTGCTCGTGGGACTTGCTCTCACGGAGGGCCTTTGTGTTGCAGGAGAAGGCTGGCGTGCCTGAAGCTGAGCTCTCAGCTCTCAGGTAAGAGCGCTTCCTTGGGCCGCACCGGCTTGAATGGAAAAACAGGCAGGGCTGCAGGCTGCCGCCTGTGCTCAGACTGCAAGGGAAGCCTTTGTTAATGCAAGAGAGGGAAGGGGATGGGGACAAGAAGGGGGCAGCGTGCTTGCGAGAGAATTGGGGAGCTGCCTGGAGGAGCTGTGCAGCTGCTGCCCAAGACCTGCTTTCCCTTTGTCTTTAGCAACACATTAGGGTTGCTCAAGGAGAAAACGAGAGAGCGGGAGCTTCTAGAAAAGCAGGTGACTCGCCTGCATGAGGAGATCGGGCACGAACATGAGAGCAAAATGCAGCTGCCAAGGACAAGGTCCCCAGAAAAATGCCACCAACACTTGTGGGCAGCTTGCTGCTGTTGGCTTCAGCCCTGTCTCCTCCCAGGCGGGAGTGCTGTGGCCAAGGGCACATGGTGGTCAGGAAGAGGGGCAGTGCAGTAGGGCTCAGTGAGCCTGGGGCTGTGAAGGGAGGTGCTTGGCCTTGGTGCCGCGGCTAGAAACAAGGAACTGCCTCGGACATCCTGCGTGCTCTCCACGCTGTTACCTGCAAAATGGTGTCCGGAGGATTGGCCAGGGTAAAGAAGCCTCAACAAAGCCAGCAAGCTCCAGAGTCTCGCCCGCTGTAAGTCTCTGATGCGTGGGCTGTATCAATGGTGCCCCCTGAAATGCACATGCAAAGCAGCTGCCCAGGACACTCCAAAAACTAGGAGAAGCAATGAGCTAGCAGGGATCTCTGAGGCTGCAAGCCCACCTACGCAGCCTTTTAGGGAGGGCCATACACCAGCACGGTGTCTGCACACTTTCCAAAGGCTTACCTGTGCTTTTCAGAGCCCAGTCAGCCATCTCAAGATACTTGGCCCCTATGTGCTCAAGAGCTGCCCAGGTCAACGCGAGTAGGGCTTGAGGAAAACGTTGCAAAGGTAGAGATGGAAATGAACACAGAGAATGAGAGCAGCTCCTCAATGGGCACGCCCGCATGAACACTAAGTGCGAGCCAAGGGCAGCCGCGCAGTGCGTCTGCCTAGGGCAGCTCCCGGTGGGGAATGGTGCCACAGCTTTTGGTGAGCGCTTTGTGACGAGTCAAGGGGGAAGGCAGGGAGGGCAAGGGCGGGAAGGGGAGAAGTTGCATCGAGGGCCAAGGGGTCATACGGTGGCTGCAGCACATCTGGCCAGTGGCTGTCACATCTCAAAGGCAGTGTCTCCATCCGGGGAAGTGAGCAGCGCCCCCAAAGATTTTGCCGTCTTTGTAAGTCTCTGCTTTGCAGTTGCTCTGCTTTGCAGGGTCAAGGGAGACCTCGTTGTCTTGGTGCCTCCTCTCCGAGAAGGGCGGCCTTGTTGCTGCAGAGCAGCGTGTCCTGCATGGGCCATGTGGGGAGCTCCGGTGCGGTTTGGCTTCTCCAGCGTTGTGCTTTCTGGGTGTCGGGGTCTTGGAGCACTGGCTAAAATAGCGCCTGATGCACAGCCACAATTCCCAGCTGTTGCTAGAGGAGAGGGACATAATGCAGGCTTCCCAATGGTGACTGAGCGGGCTGTTCTCCTTTGGCTCTGCTTGAGCGTGACCTGCTGCCCTTGTCGGTTGCTTTTAAGGGCGTGGATGAGGAAGGGCCAGAAGAAGAGCTCCTGGGGCTTTTTGCATATGATGTGGAGCAAGAGGCGGTTCAGACCTTCCACCTCAAGGTACTGTGAGTGCGTGTGGGCACCACACAAGGAGGGAGCTGAGTTTGCCTGCAAGGGCTTGGGCAGCAGAGTGTGACCCAGAGAGTCCTGTGCCTGGTGGCTCGTCCTTGGGAACTGTGGGTGCCTCCTGGCTCAGGGATACTTTTTGATTTCCAACAGGGCTAGTGCTGGCAAAGCACAGCACGATGCTGTGCCCTTGCTCTTTACAAGTGAGTAATGATGGCTCCCCACATTTCCTTTACAGAAGCAGCTTCCCAGAGCCTTCCAGTTCATCAAATTCCAGGTGCAGAGCAACTGGGGGAAGCGCGAGTACACCTGCCTTTACCGCCTGCAGGTTCATGGGATAATGGCAGCTTAGAGGTTCCAACTGAGCCAGGAGAGCAGAGAGGTCCTGTGAACCAAAATAAAGGAGTCAATCGTGTGTCAGTTCACGTGAGTGTTATGCGTGGCTCCTGGAGTTCAATTCCTGAGGCAAGCTGCACAAGCTACGCATGCTGAGCACATGAAGAGAGAGGCAGGAGGGCAGCTGGCTCTCTGCAAAGCATGACTCTGCTCTTCCAGGCAGTCTGAGGGCACTTGTTCACTTATTTCAAGTCAATTGTGCAGCATGAGGAAGCAAAGAGCCTCTTGGAAAGGTATCCCCCACAGCTCCTGTGATCTCTCAGCACAGGGATGTGGCACCTTCACTCTGCAGGCGCAGCGAGCCCGCCTCCCGCCTCAGTGCCATTAAAAGCCAGTTGCGCTTGCACCACTCCTGATAAAAGGAGCTGTCTGCTGGAGGGGAAGGACGGCTCTTGTCTTTGGTGCAGGCAACAGGGCAGGGCCCCTGGGCTCCAAGGGCAGCCCCAGGTGCTGCAGCTGCAGCTTTCGCAGCAGAAGGCACTGCCTCAAAGTTCCAAATTCCACGCAAGAGTATCATGTCAAGGCAGGGAAAGGCTTCCTGCTGCCAGAGCTCGGGGGAGCATGAATGGTCAGCCTGCCACAGGGGTGCAGAGCTTTGGACACTCATTGACAGCCCCAGCTCCTCTGCAGGACACAGGGGCGGCCAAGGGTGTCACCCTCCCCATCAGCTCCTGCATTGGGAGCAGCAATGGCACAAGCAAATAGAGGCCACTCACCCCATGTGTCCACTGCTCTCGTGACCCGCACACCCTTAACTCTGTCTATGTACAGTCTCTCTGGGCAGCCCCTTCCCCAGGAAAGACCACGAGTCCTGGCCCTGGGGCACGTCAGGGGAGGTGCCGCCTGCCCCGAGCTCACACACATAGGGAGAGGTTTTTCATATCTTCCCCAGCACAAGCACACCATTATTCCTCTGCTATTATTGCAGACGTCCCTGCTCCCCAGAGCCTTTCCCAGCTCTGTGTGCCCATGCTAAGCTGGCCAGCTGTTCATGCAACCCTCCTGTGTGCTGTCCACAGTGCTCCGCACTGGTAGTTCAGCTCTGCGGCGCAGTGGGCTGAGAGGCCACAAGGGGACCCCCACTGGCCACGGTGGTCAGGGCACACCCGACTAAACCAGCATCAATGCACCTGGCAACACCCTGGCCAGGCTCTGCGGCTGTGGAGAATGGATAGAGCGAAGTATGTGAAGCATGAGTCTTGGAACAGTATAACACTTCCCTTGGCATGCCCTTTGCAGCCTCACCCCAAACACGGCTCTGCGCTTCATCCATCCCCTAACTCCATACTATCACTAATGGGGAACTCCAGCATTTCGGCAGAAAAACCCCACCAACCCTGTTTCTCACCCGAACCAGAAAGAGCGTGCAGCATGAGTCTTGGCACAGCATTACAATTCCCTTTGCGTGTGCTTTCCAGCCTGACTGCAAATGGGGCTCTGTGCTTCCTCCATATCCTAACTCCATACTATCACTAAAGGGGAACTCCAGCATTTCGGGAGAAATATTCCACCAGTCCTGTTTCACACTCGAACCACAAAGTGCGCCCAGCATGAGTCATGGCACAGCAGAACACTTCCCTTGGCATGCCCTTTGCAGCCTCCCTCCAAAGGGGCTCTCCGCCTCATTCATCCCCTAACTCCATACTATCACTAATGGGCAAATCCAGCATTTCGGCAGAAAAACACCACCCACCCTGTTTCTCACTCCAAGCACAAAGTGTGCGCAGCACGAGTCTTGGCACAGCAGAACACTTCCCTTGGCATGCCCTTTGCAGCCTCACTCCAAACGGGGCTCTGCGCTTCATCCAGCCCCTAACTCCATACTAGCACCAACGGGCTGCTAAAGCGTTTCGCAGAAAACACCAAGGAACCTGTTTCTCACTCCAACCACAAAGTGTGCGCAGCACGAGTCTTGGCACAGCAGAACACTTCCCTTGGCATGCCCTTTGCAGCCTCACTCCAAACGGGGCTCTCCGCTTCATCCATCCCCTAACTCCATACTAGCACCAACGGGCTGCTAAAGCGTTTCGCAGAAAACACCAACGAACCTGTTTCTCACTCCAACCACAAAGTGTGTGCAGCACGAGTCTTGGCACAGCAGAACACTTCCCTTGGCATGCCCTTTGCAGCCTCACTCCAAACGGGAATCTCCGCTTCATCCAGCCCCTAACTCCATACTAGCACCAACGGGCTGCTAAAGCGTTTCGCAGAAAACACCAAGGAACCTGTTTCTCACTCCAACCACAAAGTGTGCGCAGCACGAGTCTTGGCACAGCAGAACACTTCCCTTGGCATGCCCTTTGCAGCCTCACTCCAAACGGGGCTCTCCGCTTCATCCATCCCCTAACTCCATACTAGCACCAACAGGCTGCTAAAGCGTTTCGCAGAAAACACCAACGAACCTGTTTCTCACTCCAAGCACAAAGTGTGCGCAGCACGAGTCTTGGCACAGCAGAACACTTCCCTTGGCATGCCCTTTGCAGCCTCACTCCAAACGGGGCTCTCCGCTTCATCCATCCCCTAACTCCATACTAGCACCAACGGGCTGCTAAAGCGTTTCGCAGAAAACACCAACGGACCTGTTTCTCACTCCAAGCACAAAGTGTGCGCAGCACGAGTCTTGGCACAGCAGAACACTTCCCTTGGCCCTTGGCATGCCCTTTGCAGCCTCACTCCAAACGGGGCTCTCCGCTTCATCCATCCCCTAACTCCATACTAGCACCAACGGGCTGCTAAAGCGTTTCGCAGAAAACACCAACGGACCTGTTTCTCACTCCAACCACAAAGTGTGCGCAGCACGAGTCTTGGCACAGCAGAACACTTCCCTTGGCATGCCCTTTGCAGCCTCACTCCAAACGGGGCTCTGCGCTTCATCCATCCCCTAACTCCATACTAGCACCAACGGGCTGCTAAAGCGTTTCGCAGAAAACACCAACGAACCTGTTTCTCACTCCAACCACAAAGTGTGCGCAGCACGAGTCTTGGCACAGCAGAACACTTCCCTTGGCATGCCCTTTGCAGCCTCACTCCAAACGGGGCTCTCCGCTTCATCCATCCCCTAACTCCATACTAGCACCAACGGGCTGCTAAAGCGTTTCGCAGAAAACACCAACAAACCTGTTTCTCACTCCAACCACAAAGTGTGCGCAGCACGAGTCTTGGCACAGCAGAACACTTCCCTTGACATGCCCTTTGCAGCCTCACTCCAAACGGGGCTCTCCGCTTCATCCATCCCCTAACTCCATACTAGCACCAACGGGCTGCTAAAGCGTTTCGCAGAAAACACCAACGAACCTGTTTCTCACTCCAACCACAAAGTGTGCGCAGCACGAGTCTTGGCACAGCAGAATACTTCCCTTGGCATGCCCTTTGCAGCCTCACTCCAAACGGGGCTCTGCGCTTCATCCATCCCCTAACTCCATACTAGCACCAACAGGCTGCTAAAGCGTTTCGCAGAAAACACCAACGAACCTGTTTCTCACTCCAACCACAAAGTGTGCGCAGCACGAGTCTTGGCACAGCAGAACACTTCCCTTGACATGCCCTTTGCAGCCTCACTCCAAACGGGGCTCTCCGCTTCATCCATCCCCTAACTCCATACTAGCACCAACAGGCTGCTAAAGCGTTTCGCAGAAAACACCAAGGAACCTGTTTCTCACTCCAACCACAAAGTGTGCGCAGCACGAGTCTTGGCACAGCAGAACACTTCCCTTGGCATGCCCTTTGCAGCCTCACTCCAAACGGGGCTCTCCGCTTCATCCATCCCCTAACTCCATACTAGCACCAACGGGCTGCTAAAGCGTTTCGCAGAAAACACCAACGGACCTGTTTCTCACTCCAAGCACAAAGTGTGCGCAGCACGAGTCTTGGCACAGCAGAACACTTCCCTTGGCATGCCCTTTTCAGCCTCACTCCAAACGGGGCTCTCCGCTTCATCCAGCCCCTAACTCCATACTAGCACCAACGGGCTGCTAAAAAGTTTCGCAGAAAACACCAACGAACCTGTTTCTCACTCCAACCACAAAGTGTGCGCAGCACGAGTCTTGGCACAGCAGAACACTTCCCTTGGCATGCCCCATGCCCTTTGCAGCCTCACTCCAAACGGGGCTCTGCGCTTCATCCATCCCCTAACTCCATACTAGCACCAACGGGCTGCGAAAGCGTTTCGCAGAAAACACCAAGCAACCTGTTTCTCACTCCAACCACAAAGTGTGCGCAGCACGAGTCTTGGCACAGCAGAACACTTCCCTTGGCATGCCCTTTGCAGCCTCACTCCAAACGGGGCTCTCCGCTTCATCCATCCCCTAACTCCATACTAGCACCAACGGGCTGCTAAAGCGTTTCGCAGAAAACACCAACGGACCTGTTTCTCACTCCAACCACAAAGTGTGCGCAGCACGAGTCTTGGCACAGCAGAACACTTCCCTTGGCATGCCCTTTGCAGCCTCACTCCAAACGGGGCTCTGCGCTTCATCCATCCCCTAACTCCATACTAGCACCAACGGGCTGCTAAAGCGTTTCGCAGAAAACACCGAGGAACCTGTTTCTCACTCCAAGCACAAAGCGTGCGCAGCACGAGTCTTGGCACAGCAGAACACTTCCCTTGGCATGCCCTTTGCAGCCTCACTCCAAACGGGGCTCTGCGCTTCATCCAGCCCCTAACTCCATACTAGCACCAACGGGCTGCTAAAGCGTTTCGCAGAAAACACCAACGAACCTGTTTCTCACTCCAACCACAAAGTGTGCGCAGCACGAGTCTTGGCACAGCAGAACACTTCCCTTGGCATGCCCTTTGCAGCCTCACTCCAAACGGGGCTCTCCGCTTCATCCATCCCCTAACTCCATACTAGCACCAACGGGCTGCTAAAGCGTTTCGCAGAAAACACCACCGAACCTGTTTCTCACTCCAACCACAAAGTGTGCGCAGCACGAGTCTTGGCACAGCAGAACACTTCCTTTGGCATGCCCTTTGCAGCCTCACTCCAAACGGGGCTCTGCGCTTCATCCATCCCCTAACTCCATACTAGCACCAACAGGCTGCTAAAGCGTTTCGCAGAAAACACCAAGGAACCTGTTTCTCACTCCAAGCACAAAGTGTGCGCAGCACGAGTCTTGGCACAGCAGAACACTTCCCTTGGCATGCCCTTTGCAGCCTCACTCCAAACGGGGCTCTCCGCTTCATCCATCCCCTAACTCCATACTAGCACCAACGGGCTGCTAAAGCGTTTTGCAGAAAACACCAACGGACCTGTTTCTCACTCCAACCACAAAGTGTGCGCAGCACGAGTCTTGGCACAGCAGAACACTTCCCTTGGCATGCCCTTTGCAGCCTCACTCCAAACGGGGCTCTCCGCTTCATCCATCCCCTAACTCCATACTAGCACCAACGGGCTGCTAAAGCGTTTCGCAGAAAACACCAACGAACCTGTTTCTCACTCCAACCACAAAGTGTGCGCAGCACGAGTCTTGGCACAGCAGAACACTTCCCTTGGCATGCCCTTTGCAGCCTCACTCCAAACGGGGCTCTCCGCTTCATCCATCCCCTAACTCCATACTAGCACCAACGGGCTGCTAAAGCGTTTCGCAGAAAACACCACCGAACCTGTTTCTCACTCCAACCACAAAGTGTGCGCAGCACGAGTCTTGGCACAGCAGAACACTTCCTTTGGCATGCCCTTTGCAGCCTCACTCCAAACGGGGCTCTGCGCTTCATCCATCCCCTAACTCCATACTAGCACCAACAGGCTGCTAAAGCGTTTCGCAGAAAACACCAAGGAACCTGTTTCTCACTCCAAGCACAAAGTGTGCGCAGCACGAGTCTTGGCACAGCAGAACACTTCCCTTGGCATGCCCTTTGCAGCCTCACTCCAAACGGGGCTCTCCGCTTCATCCATCCCCTAACTCCATACTAGCACCAACGGGCTGCTAAAGCGTTTTGCAGAAAACACCAACGGACCTGTTTCTCACTCCAACCACAAAGTGTGCGCAGCACGAGTCTTGGCACAGCAGAACACTTCCCTTGGCATGCCCTTTGCAGCCTCACTCCAAACGGGGCTCTCCGCTTCATCCATCCCCTAACTCCATACTAGCACCAACGGGCTGCTAAAGCGTTTCGCAGAAAACACCAACGAACCTGTTTCTCACTCCAACCACAAAGTGTGCGCAGCACGAGTCTTGGCACAGCAGAACACTTCCCTTGGCATGCCCTTTGCAGCCTCACTCCAAACGGGGCTCTCCGCTTCATCCATCCCCTAACTCCATACTAGCACCAACGGGCTGCGAAAGCGTTTTGCAGAAAACACCACCGAACCTGTTTCTCACTCCAACCACAAAGTGTGCGCAGCACGAGTCTTGGCACAGCAGAACACTTCCCTTGGCATGCCCTTTGCAGCCTCACTCCAAACGGGGCTCTGCGCTTCATCCAGCCCCTAACTCCATACTAGCACCAACGGGCTGCTAAAGCGTTTCGCAGAAAACACCAAGGAACCTGTTTCTCACTCCAAGCACAAAGCGTGCGCAGCACGAGTCTTGGCACAGCAGAACACTTCCTTTGGCATGCCCTTTGCAGCCTCACTCCAAACGGGGCTCTCCGCTTCATCCATCCCCTGACTCCATACTAGCACCAACGGGCTGCTAAAGCGTTTCGCAGAAAACACCAAGGAACCTGTTTCTCACTCCAAGCACAAAGCGTGCGCAGCACGAGTCTTGGCACAGCAAAACACTTCCTTTGGCATGCCCTTTGCAGCCTCACTCCAAACGGGGCTCTCCGCTTCATCCATCCCCTGACTCCATACTAGCACCAACGGGCTGCTAAAGCGTTTCGCAGAAAACACCAAGGAACCTGTTTCTCACTCCAAGCACAAAGTGTGCGCAGCACGAGTCTTGGCACAGCAAAACACTTCCTTTGGCATGCCCTTTGCAGCCTCACTCCAAACGGGGCTCTCCGCTTCATCCAGCCCCTAACTCCATACTAGCACCAACGGGCTGCTAAAGCGTTTCGCAGAAAACACCAAGGAACCTGTTTCTCACTCCAAGCACAAAGTGTGCGCAGCACGAGTCTTGGCACAGCAGAACACTTCCTTTGGCATGCCCTTTGCAGCCTCACTCCAAACGGGGCTCTCCGCTTCATCCAGCCCCTAACTCCATACTAGCACCAACGGGCTGCTAAAGCGTTTCGCAGAAAACACCAAGGAACCTGTTTCTCACTCCAAGCACAAAGTGTGCGCAGCACGAGTCTTGGCACAGCAGAACACTTCCTTTGGCATGCCCTTTGCAGCCTCACTCCAAACGGGGCTCTCCGCTTCATCCATCCCCTGACTCCATTCCAGCACCAACGGGCTGCTAAAGCGTTTCGCAGAAAACACCAAGGAACCTGTTTCTCACTCCAACCACAAAGCGTGCGCAGCACGAGTCTTGGCACAGCAAAACACTTCCTTTGGCATGCCCTTTGCAGCCTCACTCCAAACGGGGCTCTCCGCTTCATCCATCCCCTAACTCCATACTAGCACCAACGGGCTGCTAAAGCGTTTCGCAGAAAACACCAAGGAACCTGTTTCTCACTCCAAGCACAAAGCGTGCGCAGCACGAGTCTTGGCACAGCAGAACACTTCCCTTGGCATGCCCTTTGCAGCCTCACTCCAAACGGGGCTCTCCGCTTCATCCATCCCCTAACTCCATACTAGCACCAACGGGCTGCTAAAGCGTTTCGCAGAAAACACCAATGAACCTGTTTCTCACTCCAAGCACAAAGCGTGCGCAGCACGAGTCTTGGCACAGCAGAACACTTCCCTTGGCATGCCCTTTGCAGCCTCACTCCAAACGGGGCTCTCCGCTTCATCCATCCCCTAACTCCATACTAGCACCAACGGGCTGCTAAAGCGTTTCGCAGAAAACACCAACGGACCTGTTTCTCACTCCAAGCACAAAGCGTGCGCACCACGAGTCTTGGCACAGCAGAACACTTCCCTTGGCATTCCCTTTGCAGCCTCACTCCAAACGGGGCTCTGCGCTTCATCCATCCCCTAACTCCATACTAGCACCAACGGGCTGCTAAAGCGTTTCGCAGAAAACACCAAGGAACCTGTTTCTCACTCCAACCACAAAGCGTGCGCAGCACGAGTCTTGCCACAGCAGAACACTTCCCTTGGCATGCCCTTTGCAGCCTCACTCCAAACGGGGCTCTCCGCTTCATCCATCCCCTGACTCCATACTAGCACCAACGGGCTGCTAAAGCGTTTCGCAGAAAACACCAAGGAACCTGTTTCTCACTCCAAGCACAAAGCGTGCGCAGCACGAGTCTTGGCACAGCAGAACACTTCCTTTGGCATGCCCTTTGCAGCCTCACTCCAAACGGGGCTCTCCGCTTCATCCATCCCCTGACTCCATACTAGCACCAACGGGCTGCTAAAGCGTTTCGCAGAAAACACCAAGGAACCTGTTTCTCACTCCAAGCACAAAGCGTGCGCAGCACGAGTCTTGGCACAGCAAAACACTTCCTTTGGCATGCCCTTTGCAGCCTCACTCCAAACGGGGCTCTCCGCTTCATCCATCCCCTGACTCCATACTAGCACCAACGGGCTGCTAAAGCGTTTCGCAGAAAACACCAAGGAACCTGTTTCTCACTCCAAGCACAAAGCGTGCGCAGCACGAGTCTTGGCACAGCAGAACACTTCCCTTGGCATGCCCTTTGCAGCCTCACTCCAAACGGGGCTCTCCGCTTCATCCATCCCCTAACTCCATACTAGCACCAACGGGCTGCTAAAGCGTTTCGCAGAAAACACCAATGAACCTGTTTCTCACTCCAAGCACAAAGCGTGCGCAGCACGAGTCTTGGCACAGCAGAACACTTCCCTTGGCATGCCCTTTGCAGCCTCACTCCAAACGGGGCTCTCCGCTTCATCCATCCCCTAACTCCATACTAGCACCAACGGGCTGCTAAAGCGTTTCGCAGAAAACACCAAGGAACCTGTTTCTCACTCCAAGCACAAAGCGTGCGCACCACGAGTCTTGGCACAGCAGAACACTTCCTTTGGCATGCCCTTTGCAGCCTCACTCCAAACGGGGCTCTGCGCTTCATCCATCCCCTGACTCCATACTAGCACCAACGGGCTGCTAAAGCGTTTCGCAGAAAACACCAACGAACCTGTTTCTCACTCCAACCACAAAGCGTGCGCAGCACGAGTCTTGCCACAGCAGAACACTTCCCTTGGCATGCCCTTTGCAGCCTCACTCCAAACGGGGCTCTCCGCTTCATCCATCCCCTGACTCCATACTAGCACCAACGGGCTGCTAAAGCGTTTCGCAGAAAACACCAAGGAACCTGTTTCTCACTCCAAGCACAAAGCGTGGGCAGCACAAGTCTTGGCACAGCAGAACACTTCCTTTGGCATGCCCTTTGCAGCCTCACTCCAAACGGGGCTCTCCGCTTCATCCATCCCCTGACTCCATACTAGCACCAACGGGCTGCTAAAGCGTTTCGCAGAAAACACCAAGGAACCTGTTTCTCACTCCAAGCACAAAGCGTGCGCAGCACGAGTCTTGGCACAGCAAAACACTTCCTTTGGCATGCCCTTTGCAGCCTCACTCCAAACGGGGCTCTCCGCTTCATCCATCCCCTGACTCCATACTAGCACCAACGGGCTGCTAAAGCGTTTCGCAGAAAACACCAACGAACCTGTTTCTCACTCCAACCACAAAGTGTGCGCAGCACGAGTCTTGGCACAGCAGAACACTTCCCTTGGCATGCCCTTTGCAGCCTCACTCCAAACGGGGCTCTCCGCTTCATCCATCCCCTAACTCCATACTAGCACCAACGGGCTGCTAAAGCGTTTCGCAGAAAACACCAAGGAACCTGTTTCTCACTCCAACCACAAAGTGTGCGCAGCACGAGTCTTGGCACAGCAGAACACTTCCCTTGGCATGCCCTTTGCAGCCTCACTCCAAACGGGGCTCTCCGCTTCATCCATCCCCTAACTCCATACTAGCACCAACGGGCTGCGAAAGCGTTTCGCAGAAAACACCAAGGAACCTGTTTCTCACTCCAACCACAAAGTGTGCGCAGCACGAGTCTTGGCACAGCAGAACACTTCCCTTGGCATGCCCCATGCCCTTTGCAGCCTCACTCCAAACGGGGCTCTGCGCTTCATCCATCCCCTAACTCCATACTAGCACCAACGGGCTGCTAAAGCGTTTCGCAGAAAACACCAACGAACCTGTTTCTCACTCCAACCACAAAGTGTGCGCAGCACGAGTCTTGGCACAGCAGAACACTTCCCTTGGCATGCCCTTTGCAGCCTCACTCCAAACGGGGCTCTCCGCTTCATCCATCCCCTAACTCCATACTAGCACCAACGGGCTGCTAAAGCGTTTCGCAGAAAACACCAACGGACCTGTTTCTCACTCCAACCACAAAGTGTGCGCAGCACGAGTCTTGGCACAGCAGAACACTTCCCTTGGCATGCCCTTTTCAGCCTCACTCCAAACGGGGCTCTGCGCTTCATCCAGCCCCTAACTCCATACTAGCACCAACGGCCTGCTAAAGCGTTTCGCAGAAAACACCAACGGACCTGTTTCTCACTCCAAGCACAAAGTGTGCGCAGCACGAGTCTTGGCACAGCAGAACACTTCCCTTGGCATGCCCTTTGCAGCCTCACTCCAAACGGGGCTCTGCGCTTCATCCATCCCCTAACTCCATACTAGCACCAACGGGCTGCTAAAGCGTTTCGCAGAAAACACCAACGAACCTGTTTCTCACTCCAACCACAAAGTGTGCGCAGCACGAGTCTTGGCACAGCAGAACACTTCCCTTGGCATGCCCTTTGCAGCCTCACTCCAAACGGGGCTCTCCGCTTCATCCATCCCCTAACTCCATACTAGCACCAACGGGCTGCTAAAGCGTTTCGCAGAAAACACCAACAAACCTGTTTCTCACTCCAACCACAAAGTGTGCGCAGCACGAGTCTTGGCACAGCAGAACACTTCCCTTGACATGCCCTTTGCAGCCTCACTCCAAACGGGGCTCTCCGCTTCATCCATCCCCTAACTCCATACTAGCACCAACGGGCTGCTAAAGCGTTTCGCAGAAAACACCAACGAACCTGTTTCTCACTCCAACCACAAAGCGTGCGCAGCACGAGTCTTGGCACAGCAGAATACTTCCCTTGGCATGCCCTTTGCAGCCTCACTCCAAACGGGGCTCTGCGCTTCATCCATCCCCTAACTCCATACTAGCACCAACAGGCTGCTAAAGCGTTTCGCAGAAAACACCAACGAACCTGTTTCTCACTCCAACCACAAAGTGTGCGCAGCACGAGTCTTGGCACAGCAGAACACTTCCCTTGACATGCCCTTTGCAGCCTCACTCCAAACGGGGCTCTCCGCTTCATCCATCCCCTAACTCCATACTAGCACCAACAGGCTGCTAAAGCGTTTCGCAGAAAACACCAAGGAACCTGTTTCTCACTCCAACCACAAAGTGTGCGCAGCACGAGTCTTGGCACAGCAGAACACTTCCCTTGGCATGCCCTTTGCAGCCTCACTCCAAACGGGGCTCTGCGCTTCATCCAGCCCCTAACTCCATACTAGCACCAACGGGCTGCTAAAGCGTTTCGCAGAAAACACCAAGGAACCTGTTTCTCACTCCAAGCACAAAGCGTGCGCAGCACGAGTCTTGGCACAGCAGAACACTTCCTTTGGCATGCCCTTTGCAGCCTCACTCCAAACGGGGCTCTCCGCTTCATCCATCCCCTGACTCCATACTAGCACCAACGGGCTGCTAAAGCGTTTCGCAGAAAACACCAAGGAACCTGTTTCTCACTCCAAGCACAAAGTGTGCGCAGCACGAGTCTTGGCACAGCAGAACACTTCCCTTGGCATGCCCTTTGCAGCCTCACTCCAAACGGGGCTCTCCGCTTCATCCATCCCCTAACTCCATACTAGCACCAACGGGCTGCTAAAGCGTTTCGCAGAAAACACCAACGGACCTGTTTCTCACTCCAAGCACAAAGTGTGCGCAGCACGAGTCTTGGCACAGCAGAACACTTCCCTTGGCATGCCCTTTTCAGCCTCACTCCAAACGGGGCTCTCCGCTTCATCCAGCCCCTAACTCCATACTAGCACCAACGGGCTGCTAAAAAGTTTCGCAGAAAACACCAACGAACCTGTTTCTCACTCCAACCACAAAGTGTGCGCAGCACGAGTCTTGGCACAGCAGAACACTTCCCTTGGCATGCCCCATGCCCTTTGCAGCCTCACTCCAAACGGGGCTCTGCGCTTCATCCATCCCCTAACTCCATACTAGCACCAACGGGCTGCGAAAGCGTTTCGCAGAAAACACCAAGGAACCTGTTTCTCACTCCAACCACAAAGTGTGCGCAGCACGAGTCTTGGCACAGCAGAACACTTCCCTTGGCATGCCCTTTGCAGCCTCACTCCAAACGGGGCTCTCCGCTTCATCCATCCCCTAACTCCATACTAGCACCAACGGGCTGCTAAAGCGTTTCGCAGAAAACACCAACGGACCTGTTTCTCACTCCAACCACAAAGTGTGCGCAGCACGAGTCTTGGCACAGCAGAACACTTCCCTTGGCATGCCCTTTGCAGCCTCACTCCAAACGGGGCTCTGCGCTTCATCCATCCCCTAACTCCATACTAGCACCAAAGGGCTGCGAAAGCGTTTCGCAGAAAACACCAAGGAACCTGTTTCTCACTCCAACCACAAAGTGTGCGCAGCACGAGTCTTGGCACAGCAGAACACTTCCCTTGGCATGCCCCATGCCCTTTGCAGCCTCACTCCAAACGGGGCTCTGCGCTTCATCCATCCCCTAACTCCATACTAGCACCAACGGGCTGCTAAAGCGTTTCGCAGAAAACACCAACGAACCTGTTTCTCACTCCAACCACAAAGTGTGCGCAGCACGAGTCTTGGCACAGCAGAACACTTCCCTTGGCATGCCCTTTGCAGCCTCACTCCAAACGGGGCTCTCCGCTTCATCCATCCCCTAACTCCATACTAGCACCAACGGGCTGCTAAAGCGTTTCGCAGAAAACACCAACGGACCTGTTTCTCACTCCAACCACAAAGTGTGCGCAGCACGAGTCTTGGCACAGCAGAACACTTCCCTTGGCATGCCCTTTTCAGCCTCACTCCAAACGGGGCTCTGCGCTTCATCCATCCCCTAACTCCATACTAGCACCAACGGCCTGCTAAAGCGTTTCGCAGAAAACACCAACGGACCTGTTTCTCACTCCAACCACAAAGTGTGCGCAGCACGAGTCTTGGCACAGCAGAACACTTCCCTTGGCATGCCCTTTGCAGCCTCACTCCAAACGGGGCTCTGCGCTTCATCCATCCCCTAACTCCATACTAGCACCAACGGGCTGCTAAAGCGTTTCGCAGAAAACACCAACGAACCTGTTTCTCACTCCAACCACAAAGTGTGCGCAGCACGAGTCTTGGCACAGCAGAACACTTCCCTTGGCATGCCCTTTGCAGCCTCACTCCAAACGGGGCTCTCCGCTTCATCCATCCCCTAACTCCATACTAGCACCAACGGGCTGCTAAAGCGTTTCGCAGAAAACACCAACAAACCTGTTTCTCACTCCAACCACAAAGTGTGCGCAGCACGAGTCTTGGCACAGCAGAACACTTCCCTTGACATGCCCTTTGCAGCCTCACTCCAAACGGGGCTCTCCGCTTCATCCATCCCCTAACTCCATACTAGCACCAACGGGCTGCTAAAGCGTTTCGCAGAAAACACCAACGAACCTGTTTCTCACTCCAACCACAAAGTGTGCGCAGCACGAGTCTTGGCACAGCAGAATACTTCCCTTGGCATGCCCTTTGCAGCCTCACTCCAAACGGGGCTCTGCGCTTCATCCATCCCCTAACTCCATACTAGCACCAACAGGCTGCTAAAGCGTTTCGCAGAAAACACCAACGAACCTGTTTCTCACTCCAACCACAAAGTGTGCGCAGCACGAGTCTTGGCACAGCAGAACACTTCCCTTGGCATGCCCTTTGCAGCCTCACTCCAAACGGGGCTCTCCGCTTCATCCATCCCCTAACTCCATACTAGCACCAACGGGCTGCTAAAGCGTTTCGCAGAAAACACCAACAAACCTGTTTCTCACTCCAACCACAAAGTGTGCGCAGCACGAGTCTTGGCACAGCAGAACACTTCCCTTGACATGCCCTTTGCAGCCTCACTCCAAACGGGGCTCTCCGCTTCATCCATCCCCTAACTCCATACTAGCACCAACGGGCTGCTAAAGCGTTTCGCAGAAAACACCAACGAACCTGTTTCTCACTCCAACCACAAAGTGTGCGCAGCACGAGTCTTGGCACAGCAGAATACTTCCCTTGGCATGCCCTTTGCAGCCTCACTCCAAACGGGGCTCTGCGCTTCATCCATCCCCTAACTCCATACTAGCACCAACGGGCTGCTAAAGCGTTTCGCAGAAAACACCAACGAACCTGTTTCTCACTCCAACCACAAAGTGTGCGCAGCACGAGTCTTGGCACAGCAGAACACTTCCCTTGACATGCCCTTTGCAGCCTCACTCCAAACGGGGCTCTCCGCTTCATCCATCCCCTAACTCCATACTAGCACCAACGGGCTGCTAAAGCGTTTCGCAGAAAACACCAAGGAACCTGTTTCTCACTCCAACCACAAAGTGTGCGCAGCACGAGTCTTGGCACAGCAGAACACTTCCCTTGGCATGCCCTTTGCAGCCTCACTCCAAACGGGGCTCTCCGCTTCATCCATCCCCTAACTCCATACTAGCACCAACGGGCTGCTAAAGCGTTTCGCAGAAAACACCAACGGACCTGTTTCTCACTCCAAGCACAAAGTGTGCGCAGCACGAGTCTTGGCACAGCAGAACACTTCCCTTGGCATGCCCTTTTCAGCCTCACTCCAAACGGGGCTCTCCGCTTCATCCAGCCCCTAACTCCATACTAGCACCAACGGGCTGCTAAAAAGTTTCGCAGAAAACACCAACGAACCTGTTTCTCACTCCAACCACAAAGTGTGCGCAGCACGAGTCTTGGCACAGCAGAACACTTCCCTTGGCATGCCCCATGCCCTTTGCAGCCTCACTCCAAACGGGGCTCTGCGCTTCATCCATCCCCTAACTCCATACTAGCACCAACGGGCTGCGAAAGCGTTTCGCAGAAAACACCAACGAACCTGTTTCTCACTCCAACCACAAAGTGTGCGCAGCACGAGTCTTGGCACAGCAGAACACTTCCCTTGGCATGCCCTTTGCAGCCTCACTCCAAACGGGGCTCTCCGCTTCATCCATCCCCTAACTCCATACTAGCACCAACGGGCTGCTAAAGCGTTTCGCAGAAAACACCAACGGACCTGTTTCTCACTCCAACCACAAAGTGTGCGCAGCACGAGTCTTGGCACAGCAGAACACTTCCCTTGGCATGCCCTTTGCAGCCTCACTCCAAACGGGGCTCTGCGCTTCATCCATCCCCTAACTCCATACTAGCACCAACGGGCTGCTAAAGCGTTTCGCAGAAAACACCAACGAACCTGTTTCTCACTCCAAGCACAAAGTGTGCGCAGCACGAGTCTTGGCACAGCAGAACACTTCCCTTGGCATGCCCTTTGCAGCCTCACTCCAAACGGGGCTCTGCGCTTCATCCAGCCCCTAACTCCATACTAGCACCAACGGGCTGCTAAAGCGTTTCGCAGAAAACACCAACGAACCTGTTTCTCACTCCAACCACAAAGTGTGCGCAGCACGAGTCTTGGCACAGCAGAACACTTCCCTTGGCATGCCCTTTGCAGCCTCACTCCAAACGGGGCTCTCCGCTTCATCCATCCCCTAACTCCATACTAGCACCAACGGGCTGCTAAAGCGTTTCGCAGAAAACACCAACGAACCTGTTTCTCACTCCAACCACAAAGTGTGCGCAGCACGAGTCTTGGCACAGCAGAACACTTCCCTTGGCATGCCCTTTGCAGCCTCACTCCAAACGGGGCTCTCCGCTTCATCCATCCCCTAACTCCATACTAGCACCAATGGCCTGCTAAAGCGTTTCGCAGAAAACACCAAGGAACCTGTTTCTCACTCCAACCACAAAGTGTGCGCAGCACGAGTCTTGGCACAGCAAAACACTTCCCTTGGCATGCCCTTTGCAGCCTCACTCCAAACGGGGCTCTCCGCTTCATCCATCCCCTAACTCCATACTAGCACCAACGGGCTGCTAAAGCGTTTCGCAGAAAACACCAAGGAACCTGTTTCTCACTCCAACCACAAAGTGTGCGCAGCACGAGTCTTGGCACAGCAGAACACTTCCCTTGGCATGCCCTTTGCAGCCTCACTCCAAACGGGGCTCTCCGCTTCATCCATCCCCTAACTCCATACTAGCACCAACGGGCTGCTAAAGCGTTTCGCAGAAAACACCACCGAACCTGTTTCTCACTCCAAGCACAAAGTGTGCGCAGCACGAGTCTTGGCACAGCAGAACACTTCCTTTGGCATGCCCTTTGCAGCCTCACTCCAAACGGGGCTCTGCGCTTCATCCATCCCCTAACTCCATACTAGCACCAACAGGCTGCTAAAGCGTTTCGCAGAAAACACCAAGGAACCTGTTTCTCACTCCAACCACAAAGTGTGCGCAGCACGAGTCTTGGCACAGCAGAACACTTCCCTTGGCATGCCCTTTGCAGCCTCACTCCAAACGGGGCTCTCCGCTTCATCCATCCCCTAACTCCATACTAGCACCAACGGGCTGCTAAAGCGTTTTGCAGAAAACACCAACGGACCTGTTTCTCACTCCAACCACAAAGTGTGCGCAGCACGAGTCTTGGCACAGCAGAACACTTCCCTTGGCATGCCCTTTGCAGCCTCACTCCAAACGGGGCTCTCCGCTTCATCCATCCCCTAACTCCATACTAGCACCAACGGGCTGCTAAAGCGTTTCGCAGAAAACACCAACGAACCTGTTTCTCACTCCAACCACAAAGTGTGCGCAGCACGAGTCTTGGCACAGCAGAACACTTCCCTTGGCATGCCCTTTGCAGCCTCACTCCAAACGGGGCTCTCCGCTTCATCCATCCCCTAACTCCATACTAGCACCAACGGGCTGCGAAAGCGTTTTGCAGAAAACACCACCGAACCTGTTTCTCACTCCAACCACAAAGTGTGCGCAGCACGAGTCTTGGCACAGCAGAACACTTCCCTTGGCATGCCCTTTGCAGCCTCACTCCAAACGGGGCTCTGCGCTTCATCCAGCCCCTAACTCCATACTAGCACCAACGGGCTGCTAAAGCGTTTCGCAGAAAACACCAAGGAACCTGT
This sequence comes from Tinamus guttatus, assembly GCF_059628265.1. Taxonomy (NCBI): domain Eukaryota; kingdom Metazoa; phylum Chordata; class Aves; order Tinamiformes; family Tinamidae; genus Tinamus; species Tinamus guttatus. The sequence goes on from NW_028289601.1 coordinate 229,916, forward strand.
TTCTCACTCCAAGCACAAAGCGTGCGCAGCACGAGTCTTGGCACAGCAGAACACTTCCTTTGGCATGCCCTTTGCAGCCTCACTCCAAACGGGGCTCTCCGCTTCATCCATCCCCTGACTCCATACTAGCACCAACGGGCTGCTAAAGCGTTTCGCAGAAAACACCAAGGAACCTGTTTCTCACTCCAAGCACAAAGCGTGCGCAGCACGAGTCTTGGCACAGCAAAACACTTCCTTTGGCATGCCCTTTGCAGCCTCACTCCAAACGGGGCTCTCCGCTTCATCCATCCCCTGACTCCATACTAGCACCAACGGGCTGCTAAAGCGTTTCGCAGAAAACACCAAGGAACCTGTTTCTCACTCCAAGCACAAAGTGTGCGCAGCACGAGTCTTGGCACAGCAAAACACTTCCTTTGGCATGCCCTTTGCAGCCTCACTCCAAACGGGGCTCTCCGCTTCATCCAGCCCCTAACTCCATACTAGCACCAACGGGCTGCTAAAGCGTTTCGCAGAAAACACCAACGAACCTGTTTCTCACTCCAAGCACAAAGTGTGCGCAGCACGAGTCTTGGCACAGCAGAACACTTCCTTTGGCATGCCCTTTGCAGCCTCACTCCAAACGGGGCTCTCCGCTTCATCCAGCCCCTAACTCCATACTAGCACCAACGGGCTGCTAAAGCGTTTCGCAGAAAACACCAAGGAACCTGTTTCTCACTCCAAGCACAAAGTGTGCGCAGCACGAGTCTTGGCACAGCAGAACACTTCCTTTGGCATGCCCTTTGCAGCCTCACTCCAAACGGGGCTCTCCGCTTCATCCATCCCCTGACTCCATACTAGCACCAACGGGCTGCTAAAGCGTTTCGCAGAAAACACCAAGGAACCTGTTTCTCACTCCAACCACAAAGCGTGCGCAGCACGAGTCTTGGCACAGCAAAACACTTCCTTTGGCATGCCCTTTGCAGCCTCACTCCAAACGGGGCTCTCCGCTTCATCCATCCCCTAACTCCATACTAGCACCAACGGGCTGCTAAAGCGTTTCGCAGAAAACACCAAGGAACCTGTTTCTCACTCCAAGCACAAAGCGTGCGCAGCACGAGTCTTGGCACAGCAGAACACTTCCCTTGGCATGCCCTTTGCAGCCTCACTCCAAACGGGGCTCTGCGCTTCATCCATCCCCTAACTCCATACTAGCACCAACGGGCTGCTAAAGCGTTTCGCAGAAAACACCAATGAACCTGTTTCTCACTCCAAGCACAAAGCGTGCGCAGCACGAGTCTTGGCACAGCAGAACACTTCCCTTGGCATGCCCTTTGCAGCCTCACTCCAAACGGGGCTCTCCGCTTCATCCATCCCCTAACTCCATACTAGCACCAACGGGCTGCTAAAGCGTTTCGCAGAAAACACCAACGGACCTGTTTCTCACTCCAAGCACAAAGCGTGCGCACCACGAGTCTTGGCACAGCAGAACACTTCCCTTGGCATTCCCTTTGCAGCCTCACTCCAAACGGGGCTCTGCGCTTCATCCATCCCCTAACTCCATACTAGCACCAACGGGCTGCTAAAGCGTTTCGCAGAAAACACCAAGGAACCTGTTTCTCACTCCAACCACAAAGCGTGCGCAGCACGAGTCTTGCCACAGCAGAACACTTCCCTTGGCATGCCCTTTGCAGCCTCACTCCAAACGGGGCTCTCCGCTTCATCCATCCCCTGACTCCATACTAGCACCAACGGGCTGCTAAAGCGTTTCGCAGAAAACACCAAGGAACCTGTTTCTCACTCCAAGCACAAAGCGTGCGCAGCACAAGTCTTGGCACAGCAGAACACTTCCTTTGGCATGCCCTTTGCAGCCTCACTCCAAACGGGGCTCTCCGCTTCATCCATCCCCTGACTCCATACTAGCACCAACGGGCTGCTAAAGCGTTTCGCAGAAAACACCAAGGAACCTGTTTCTCACTCCAAGCACAAAGCGTGCGCAGCACGAGTCTTGGCACAGAAAAACACTTCCTTTGGCATGCCCTTTGCAGCCTCACTCCAAACGGGGCTCTCCGCTTCATCCATCCCCTGACTCCATACTAGCACCAACGGGCTGCTAAAGCGTTTCGCAGAAAACACCAAGGAACCTGTTTCTCACTCCAAGCACAAAGCGTGCGCAGCACGAGTCTTGGCACAGCAGAACACTTCCCTTGGCATGCCCTTTGCAGCCTCACTCCAAACGGGGCTCTCCGCTTCATCCATCCCCTGACTCCATACTAGCACCAACGGGCTGCTAAAGCGTTTCGCAGAAAACACCAATGAACCTGTTTCTCACTCCAAGCACAAAGCGTGCGCAGCACGAGTCTTGGCACAGCAGAACACTTCCCTTGGCATGCCCTTTGCAGCCTCACTCCAAACGGGGCTCTCCGCTTCATCCATCCCCTGACTCCATACTAGCACCAACGGGCTGCTAAAGCGTTTCGCAGAAAACACCAAGGAACCTGTTTCTCACTCCAAGCACAAAGCGTGCGCACCACGAGTCTTGGCACAGCAGAACACTTCCCTTGGCATGCCCTTTGCAGCCTCACTCCAAACGGGGCTCTGCGCTTCATCCATCCCCTGACTCCATACTAGCACCAACGGGCTGCTAAAGCGTTTCGCAGAAAACACCAACGAACCTGTTTCTCACTCCAACCACAAAGCGTGCGCAGCACGAGTCTTGGCACAGCAGAACACTTCCTTTGGCATGCCCTTTGCAGCCTCACTCCAAACGGGGCTCTCCGCTTCATCCATCCCCTGACTCCATACTAGCACCAACGGGCTGCTAAAGCGTTTCGCAGAAAACACCAAGGAACCTGTTTCTCACTCCAAGCACAAAGCGTGGGCAGCACGAGTCTTGGCACAGCAGAACACTTCCTTTGGCATGCCCTTTGCAGCCTCACTCCAAACGGGGCTCTCCGCTTCATCCATCCCCTGACTCCATACTAGCACCAACGGGCTGCTAAAGCGTTTCGCAGAAAACACCAAGGAACCTGTTTCTCACTCCAAGCACAAAGCGTGCGCAGCACGAGTCTTGGCACAGCAAAACACTTCCTTTGGCATGCCCTTTGCAGCCTCACTCCAAACGGGGCTCTCCGCTTCATCCATCCCCTGACTCCATACTAGCACCAATGGGCTGCTAAAGCATTTCGCAGAAAACACCAAGGAACCTGTTTCTCACTCCAAGCACAAAGCGTGCGCAGCACGAGTCTTGGCACAGCAGAACACTTCCTTTGGCATGCCCTTTGCAGCCTCACTCCAAACGGGGCTCTCCGCTTCATCCATCCCCTGACTCCATACTAGCACCAACGGGCTGCTAAAGCGTTTCGCAGAAAACACCAAGGAACCTGTTTCTCACTCCAAGCACAAAGTGTGCGCAGCACGAGTCTTGGCACAGCAGAACACTTCCTTTGGCATGCCCTTTGCAGCCTCACTCCAAACGGGGCTCTCCGCTTCATCCATCCCCTGACTCCATACTAGCACCAACGGGCTGCTAAAGCGTTTCGCAGAAAACACCAAGGAACCTGTTTCTCACTCCAACCACAAAGCGTGCGCAGCACGAGTCTTGGCACAGCAAAACACTTCCTTTGGCATGCCCTTTGCAGCCTCACTCCAAACGGGGCTCTCCGCTTCATCCATCCCCTAACTCCATACTAGCACCAACGGGCTGCTAAAGCGTTTCGCAGAAAACACCAAGGAACCTGTTTCTCACTCCAAGCACAAAGCGTGCGCAGCACGAGTCTTGGCACAGCAGAACACTTCCCTTGGCATGCCCTTTGCAGCCTCACTCCAAACGGGGCTCTCCGCTTCATCCATCCCCTAACTCCATACTAGCACCAACGGGCTGCTAAAGCGTTTCGCAGAAAACACCAAGGAACCTGTTTCTCACTCCAAGCACAAAGCGTGCGCACCACGAGTCTTGGCACAGCAGAACACTTCCCTTGGCATTCCCTTTGCAGCCTCACTCCAAACGGGGCTCTGCGCTTCATCCATCCCCTAACTCCATACTAGCACCAACGGGCTGCTAAAGCGTTTCGCAGAAAACACCAAGGAACCTGTTTCTCACTCCAACCACAAAGCGTGCGCAGCACGAGTCTTGCCACAGCAGAACACTTCCCTTGGCATGCCCTTTGCAGCCTCACTCCAAACGGGGCTCTCCGCTTCATCCATCCCCTGACTCCATACTAGCACCAACGGGCTGCTAAAGCGTTTCGCAGAAAACACCAAGGAACCTGTTTCTCACTCCAAGCACAAAGCGTGCGCAGCACAAGTCTTGGCACAGCAGAACACTTCCTTTGGCATGCCCTTTGCAGCCTCACTCCAAACGGGGCTCTCCGCTTCATCCATCCCCTGACTCCATACTAGCACCAACGGGCTGCTAAAGCGTTTCGCAGAAAACACCAAGGAACCTGTTTCTCACTCCAAGCACAAAGCGTGCGCAGCACGAGTCTTGGCACAGCAAAACACTTCCTTTGGCATGCCCTTTGCAGCCTCACTCCAAACGGGGCTCTCCGCTTCATCCATCCCCTGACTCCATACTAGCACCAACGGGCTGCTAAAGCGTTTCGCAGAAAACACCAATGAACCTGTTTCTCACTCCAAGCACAAAGCGTGCGCAGCACGAGTCTTGGCACAGCAGAACACTTCCCTTGGCATGCCCTTTGCAGCCTCACTCCAAACGGGGCTCTCCGCTTCATCCATCCCCTAACTCCATACTAGCACCAACGGGCTGCTAAAGCGTTTCGCAGAAAACACCAAGGAACCTGTTTCTCACTCCAAGCACAAAGCGTGCGCAGCACGAGTCTTGGCACAGCAGAACACTTCCCTTGGCATGCCCTTTGCAGCCTCACTCCAAACGGGGCTCTGCGCTTCATCCATCCCCTAACTCCATACTAGCACCAACGGGCTGCTAAAGCGTTTCGCAGAAAACACCAACGAACCTGTTTCTCACTCCAACCACAAAGCGTGCGCAGCACGAGTCTTGCCACAGCAGAACACTTCCCTTGGCATGCCCTTTGCAGCCTCACTCCAAACGGGGCTCTCCGCTTCATCCATCCCCTGACTCCATACTAGCACCAACGGGCTGCTAAAGCGTTTCGCAGAAAACACCAAGGAACCTGTTTCTCACTCCAAGCACAAAGCGTGCGCAGCACAAGTCTTGGCACAGCAGAACACTTCCTTTGGCATGCCCTTTGCAGCCTCACTCCAAACGGGGCTCTCCGCTTCATCCATCCCCTGACTCCATACTAGCACCAACGGGCTGCTAAAGCGTTTCGCAGAAAACACCAAGGAACCTGTTTCTCACTCCAAGCACAAAGCGTGCGCAGCACGAGTCTTGGCACAGCAGAACACTTCCTTTGGCATGCCCTTTGCAGCCTCACTCCAAACGGGGCTCTCCGCTTCATCCATCCCCTGACTCCATACTAGCACCAACGGGCTGCTAAAGCGTTTCGCAGAAAACACCAAGGAACCTGTTTCTCACTCCAAGCACAAAGCGTGCGCAGCACGAGTCTTGGCACAGCAGAACACTTCCTTTGGCATGCCCTTTGCAGCCTCACTCCAAACGGGGCTCTCCGCTTCATCCATCCCCTGACTCCATACTAGCACCAACGGGCTGCTAAAGCGTTTCGCAGAAAACACCAACGAACCTGTTTCTCACTCCAAGCACAAAGCGATCGCAGCACGAGTCTTGGCACAGCAGAACACTTCCTTTGGCATGCCCTTTGCAGCCTCACTCCAAACGGGGCTCTCCGCTTCATCCATCCCCTGACTCCATACTAGCACCAACGGGCTGCTAAAGCGTTTCGCAGAAAACACCAAGGAACCTGTTTCTCACTCCAAGCACAAAGCGATCGCAGCACGAGTCTTGGCACAGCAGAACACTTCCTTTGGCATGCCCTTTGCAGCCTCACTCCAAACGGGGCTCTCCGCTTCATCCATCCCCTGACTCCATACTAGCACCAACGGGCTGCTAAAGCGTTTCGCAGAAAACACCAAGGAACCTGTTTCTCACTCCAAGCACAAAGCGTGCGCAGCACGAGTCTTGGCACAGCAGAACACTTCCTTTGGCATGCCCTTTGCAGCCTCACTCCAAACGGGGCTCTCCGCTTCATCCATCCCCTGACTCCATACTAGCACCAACGGGCTGCTAAAGCGTTTCGCAGAAAACACCAAGGAACCTGTTTCTCACTCCAAGCACAAAGTGTGCGCAGCACGAGTCTTGGCACAGCAAAACACTTCCTTTGGCATGCCCTTTGCAGCCTCACTCCAAACGGGGCTCTCCGCTTCATCCATCCCCTAACTCCATACTAGCACCAACGGGCTGCTAAAGCGTTTCGCAGAAAACACCAAGGAACCTGTTTCTCACTCCAAGCACAAAGCGTGCGCAGCACGAGTCTTGGCACAGCAGAACACTTCCTTTGGCATGCCCTTTGCAGCCTCACTCCAAACGGGGCTCTCCGCTTCATCCATCCCCTGACTCCATACTAGCACCAACGGGCTGCTAAAGCGTTTCGCAGAAAACACCAACGGACCTGTTTCTCACTCCAAGCACAAAGCGTGCGCAGCACGAGTCTTGGCACAGCAAAACACTTCCTTTGGCATGCCCTTTGCAGCCTCACTCCAAACGGGGCTCTCCGCTTCATCCATCCCCTGACTCCACACTAGCAGCAACGGGCTGCTAAAGCGTTTCGCAGAAAACACCAAGGAACCTGTTTCTCACTCCAAGCACAAAGCGTGCGCAGCACGAGTCTTGGCACAGCAAAACACTTCCTTTGGCATGCCCTTTGCAGCCTCACTCCAAACGGGGCTCTCCGCTTCATCCATCCCCTGACTCCACACTAGCACCAACGGGCTGCTAAAGCGTTTCGCAGAAAACACCAAGGAACCTGTTTCTCACTCCAAGCACAAAGCGTGCGCAGCACGAGTCTTGGCACAGCAAAACACTTCCTTTGGCATGCCCTTTGCAGCCTCACTCCAAACGGGGCTCTGCGCTTCATCCATCCCCTGACTCCACACTAGCACCAACGGGCTGCTAAAGCGTTTCGCAGAAAACACCAAGGAACCTGTTTCTCACTCCAAGCACAAAGCGTGCGCAGCACGAGTCTTGGCACAGCAAAACACTTCCTTTGGCATGCCCTTTGCAGCCTCACTCCAAACGGGGCTCTCCGCTTCATCCATCCCCTGACTCCATACTAGCACCAACGGGCTGCTAAAGCGTTTCGCAGAAAACACCAAGGAACCTGTTTCTCACTCCAAGCACAAAGCGTGCGCAGCACGAGTCTTGGCACAGCAAAACACTTCCTTTGGCATGCCCTTTGCAGCCTCACTCCAAACGGGGCTCTCCGCTTCATCCATCCCCTGACTCCATACTAGCACCAACGGGCTGCTAAAGCGTTTCGCAGAAAACACCAAGGAACCTGTTTCTCACTCCAAGCACAAAGAGTGCGCAGCACGAGTCTTGGCACAGCAAAACACTTCCTTTGGCATGCCCTTTGCAGCCTCACTCCAAACGGGGCTCTGCGCTTCATCCATCCCCTGACTCCATACTAGCACCAACGGGCTGCTAAAGCGTTTCGCAGAAAACACCAAGGAACCTGTTTCTCACTCCAAGCACAAAGCGTGCGCAGCACGAGTCTTGGCACAGCAAAACACTTCCTTTGGCATGCCCTTTGCAGCCTCACTCCAAACGGGGCTCTCCGCTTCATCCATCCCCTGACTCCATACTAGCACCAACGGGCTGCTAAAGCGTTTCGCAGAAAACACCAAGGAACCTGTTTCTCACTCCAAGCACAAAGAGTGCGCAGCACGAGTCTTGGCACAGCAAAACACTTCCTTTGGCATGCCCTTTGCAGCCTCACTCCAAACGGGGCTCTGCGCTTCATCCATCCCCTGACTCCACACTAGCACCAACGGGCTGCTAAAGCGTTTCGCAGAAAACACCAAGGAACCTGTTTCTCACTCCAAGCACAAAGCGTGCGCAGCATGAGTCTTGGCACAGCAAAACACTTCCTTTGGCATGCCCTTTGCAGCCTCACTCCAAACGGGGCTCTCCGCTTCATCCATCCCCTGACTCCACACTAGCAGCAACGGGCTGCTAAAGCGTTTCGCAGAAAACACCAAGGAACCTGTTTCTCACTCCAAGCACAAAGCGTGCGCAGCACGAGTCTTGGCACAGCAAAACACTTCCTTTGGCATGCCCTTTGCAGCCTCACTCCAAACGGGGCTCTGCGCTTCATCCATCCCCTGACTCCACACTAGCACCAACGGGCTGCTAAAGCGTTTCGCAGAAAACACCAAGGAACCTGTTTCTCACTCCAAGCACAAAGCGTGCGCAGCACGAGTCTTGGCACAGCAAAACACTTCCTTTGGCATGCCCTTTGCAGCCTCACTCCAAACGGGGCTCTCCGCTTCATCCATCCCCTGACTCCACACTAGCACCAACGGGCTGCTAAAGCGTTTCGCAGAAAACACCAAGGAACCTGTTTCTCACTCCAAGCACAAAGCGTGCGCAGCACGAGTCTTGGCACAGCAAAACACTTCCTTTGGCATGCCCTTTGCAGCCTCACTCCAAACGGGGCTCTCCGCTTCATCCATCCCCTGACTCCATACTAGCACCAACGGGCTGCTAAAGCGTTTCACAGAAAACACCAAGGAACCTGTTTCTCACTCCAAGCACAAAGAGTGCGCAGCACGAGTCTTGGCACAGCAAAACACTTCCTTTGGCATGCCCTTTGCAGCCTCACTCCAAACGGGGCTCTGCGCTTCATCCATCCCCTTACTCCATACTAGCACCAACGGGCTGCTAAAGCGTTTCGCAGAAAACACCAAGGAACCTGTTTCTCACTCCAAGCACAAAGCGTGCGCAGCACGAGTCTTGGCACAGCAAAACACTTCCTTTGGCATGCCCTTTGCAGCCTCACTCCAAACGGGGCTCTCCGCTTCATCCATCCCCTGACTCCATACTAGCACCAACGGGCTGCTAAAGCGTTTCGCAGAAAACACCAAGGAACCTGTTTCTCACTCCAAGCACAAAGAGTGCGCAGCACGAGTCTTGGCACAGCAAAACACTTCCTTTGGCATGCCCTTTGCAGCCTCACTCCAAACGGGGCTCTCCGCTTCATCCATCCCCTGACTCCATACTAGCACCAACGGGCTGCTAAAGCGTTTCGCAGAAAACACCAAGGAACCTGTTTCTCACTCCAAGCACAAAGCGTGCGCAGCACGAGTCTTGGCACAGCAAAACACTTCCTTTGGCATGCCCTTTGCAGCCTCACTCCAAACGGGGCTCTCCGCTTCATCCATCCCCTGACTCCACACTAGCACCAACGGGCTGCTAAAGCGTTTCGCAGAAAACACCAAGGAACCTGTTTCTCACTCCAAGCACAAAGCGTGCGCAGCACGAGTCTTGGCACAGCAAAACACTTCCTTTGGCATGCCCTTTGCAGCCTCACTCCAAAAGGGGCTCTGCGCTTCATCCATCCCCTGACTCCACACTAGCACCAACGGGCTGCTAAAGCGTTTCGCAGAAAACACCAAGGAACCTGTTTCTCACTCCAAGCACAAAGCGTGCGCAGCACGAGTCTTGGCACAGCAAAACACTTCCTTTGGCATGCCCTTTGCAGCCTCACTCCAAACGGGGCTCTCCGCTTCATCCATCCCCTGACTCCACATTAGCACCAACGGGCTGCTAAAGCGTTTCGCAGAAAACACCAAGGAACCTGTTTCTCACTCCAAGCACAAAGCGTGCGCAGCACGAGTCTTGGCACAGCAAAACACTTCCTTTGGCATGCCCTTTGCAGCCTCACTCCAAACGGGGCTCTCCGCTTCATCCATCCCCTGACTCCACACTAGCAGCAACGGGCTGCTAAAGCGTTTCGCAGAAAACACCAAGGAACCTGTTTCTCACTCCAAGCACAAAGCGTGCGCAGCACGAGTCTTGGCACAGCAAAACACTTCCTTTGGCATGCCCTTTGCAGCCTCACTCCAAACGGGGCTCTCCGCTTCATCCATCCCCTGACTCCACACTAGCAGCAACGGGCTGCTAAAGCGTTTCGCAGAAAACACCAAGGAACCTGTTTCTCACTCCAAGCACAAAGCGTGCGCAGCACGAGTCTTGGCACAGCAAAACACTTCCTTTGGCATGCCCTTTGCAGCCTCACTCCAAACGGGGCTCTCCGCTTCATCCATCCCCTGACTCCACACTAGCACCAACGGGCTGCTAAAGCGTTTCGCAGAAAACACCAAGGAACCTGTTTCTCACTCCAAGCACAAAGCGTGCGCAGCACGAGTCTTGGCACAGCAAAACACTTCCTTTGGCATGCCCTTTGCAGCCTCACTCCAAACGGGGCTCTCCGCTTCATCCATCCCCTGACTCCACACTAGCACCAACGGGCTGCTAAAGCGTTTCGCAGAAAACACCAAGGAACCTGTTTCTCACTCCAAGCACAAAGCGTGCGCAGCACGAGTCTTGGCACAGCAAAACACTTCCTTTGGCATGCCCTTTGCAGCCTCACTCCAAACGGGGCTCTCCGCTTCATCCATCCCCTGACTCCATACTAGCACCAACGGGCTGCTAAAGCGTTTCGCAGAAAACACCAAGGAACCTGTTTCTCACTCCAAGCACAAAGCGTGCGCAGCACGAGTCTTGGCACAGCAAAACACTTCCTTTGGCATGCCCTTTGCAGCCTCACTCCAAACGGGGCTCTCCGCTTCATCCATCCCCTGACTCCATACTAGCACCAACGGGCTGCTAAAGCGTTTCGCAGAAAACACCAAGGAACCTGTTTCTCACTCCAAGCACAAAGAGTGCGCAGCACGAGTCTTGGCACAGCAAAACACTTCCTTTGGCATGCCCTTTGCAGCCTCACTCCAAACGGGGCTCTGCGCTTCATCCATCCCCTGACTCCATACTAGCACCAACGGGCTGCTAAAGCGTTTCGCAGAAAACACCAAGGAACCTGTTTCTCACTCCAAGCACAAAGCGTGCGCAGCACGAGTCTTGGCACAGCAAAACACTTCCTTTGGCATGCCCTTTGCAGCCTCACTCCAAACGGGGCTCTCCGCTTCATCCATCCCCTGACTCCATACTAGCACCAACGGGCTGCTAAAGCGTTTCGCAGAAAACACCAAGGAACCTGTTTCTCACTCCAAGCACAAAGAGTGCGCAGCACGAGTCTTGGCACAGCAAAACACTTCCTTTGGCATGCCCTTTGCAGCCTCACTCCAAACGGGGCTCTGCGCTTCATCCATCCCCTGACTCCACACTAGCACCAACGGGCTGCTAAAGCGTTTCGCAGAAAACACCAAGGAACCTGTTTCTCACTCCAAGCACAAAGCGTGCGCAGCATGAGTCTTGGCACAGCAAAACACTTCCTTTGGCATGCCCTTTGCAGCCTCACTCCAAACGGGGCTCTCCGCTTCATCCATCCCCTGACTCCACACTAGCACCAACGGGCTGCTAAAGCGTTTCGCAGAAAACACCAAGGAACCTGTTTCTCACTCCAAGCACAAAGCGTGCGCAGCACGAGTCTTGGCACAGCAAAACACTTCCTTTGGCATGCCCTTTGCAGCCTCACTCCAAACGGGGCTCTGCGCTTCATCCATCCCCTGACTCCACACTAGCACCAACGGGCTGCTAAAGCGTTTCGCAGAAAACACCAAGGAACCTGTTTCTCACTCCAAGCACAAAGCGTGCGCAGCACGAGTCTTGGCACAGCAAAACACTTCCTTTGGCATGCCCTTTGCAGCCTCACTCCAAACGGGGCTCTCCGCTTCATCCATCCCCTGACTCCATACTAGCACCAACGGGCTGCTAAAGCGTTTCACAGAAAACACCAAGGAACCTGTTTCTCACTCCAAGCACAAAGAGTGCGCAGCACGAGTCTTGGCACAGCAAAACACTTCCTTTGGCATGCCCTTTGCAGCCTCACTCCAAACGGGGCTCTGCGCTTCATCCATCCCCTTACTCCATACTAGCACCAACGGGCTGCTAAAGCGTTTCGCAGAAAACACCAAGGAACCTGTTTCTCACTCCAAGCACAAAGCGTGCGCAGCACGAGTCTTGGCACAGCAAAACACTTCCTTTGGCATGCCCTTTGCAGCCTCACTCCAAACGGGGCTCTCCGCTTCATCCATCCCCTGACTCCATACTAGCACCAACGGGCTGCTAAAGCGTTTCGCAGAAAACACCAAGGAACCTGTTTCTCACTCCAAGCACAAAGAGTGCGCAGCACGAGTCTTGGCACAGCAAAACACTTCCTTTGGCATGCCCTTTGCAGCCTCACTCCAAACGGGGCTCTCCGCTTCATCCATCCCCTGACTCCATACTAGCACCAACGGGCTGCTAAAGCGTTTCGCAGAAAACACCAAGGAACCTGTTTCTCACTCCAAGCACAAAGCGTGCGCAGCACGAGTCTTGGCACAGCAAAACACTTCCTTTGGCATGCCCTTTGCAGCCTCACTCCAAACGGGGCTCTCCGCTTCATCCATCCCCTGACTCCACACTAGCACCAACGGGCTGCTAAAGCGTTTCGCAGAAAACACCAAGGAACCTGTTTCTCACTCCAAGCACAAAGCGTGCGCAGCACGAGTCTTGGCACAGCAAAACACTTCCTTTGGCATGCCCTTTGCAGCCTCACTCCAAAAGGGGCTCTGCGCTTCATCCATCCCCTGACTCCACACTAGCACCAACGGGCTGCTAAAGCGTTTCGCAGAAAACACCAAGGAACCTGTTTCTCACTCCAAGCACAAAGCGTGCGCAGCACGAGTCTTGGCACAGCAAAACACTTCCTTTGGCATGCCCTTTGCAGCCTCACTCCAAACGGGGCTCTCCGCTTCATCCATCCCCTGACTCCACATTAGCACCAACGGGCTGCTAAAGCGTTTCGCAGAAAACACCAAGGAACCTGTTTCTCACTCCAAGCACAAAGCGTGCGCAGCACGAGTCTTGGCACAGCAAAACACTTCCTTTGGCATACCCTTTGCAGCCTCACTCCAAACGGGGCTCTCCGCTTCATCCATCCCCTGACTCCACACTAGCACCAACGGGCTGCTAAAGCGTTTCGCAGAAAACACCAAGGAACCTGTTTCTCACTCCAAGCACAAAGCGTGCGCAGCACGAGTCTTGGCACAGCAAAACACTTCCTTTGGCATGCCCTTTGCAGCCTCACTCCAAACGGGGCTCTCCGCTTCATCCATCCCCTGACTCCACACTAGCACCAACGGGCTGCTAAAGCGTTTCGCAGAAAACACCAAGGAACCTGTTTCTCACTCCAAGCACAAAGCGTGCGCAGCACGAGTCTTGGCACAGCAAAACACTTCCTTTGGCATGCCCTTTGCAGCCTCACTCCAAACGGGGCTCTCCGCTTCATCCATCCCCTGACTCCACACTAGCACCAACGGGCTGCTAAAGCGTTTCGCAGAAAACACCAAGGAACCTGTTTCTCACTCCAAGCACAAAGCGTGCGCAGCACGAGTCTTGGCACAGCAAAACACTTCCTTTGGCATGCCCTTTGCAGCCTCACTCCAAACGGGGCTCTGCGCTTCATCCATCCCCTGACTCCACACTAGCACCAACGGGCTGCTAAAGCGTTTCGCAGAAAACACCAAGGAACCTGTTTCTCACTCCAAGCACAAAGCGTGCGCAGCACGAGTCTTGGCACAGCAAAACACTTCCTTTGGCATGCCCTTTGCAGCCTCACTCCAAACGGGGCTCTCCGCTTCATCCATCCCCTGACTCCACACTAGCACCAACGGGCTGCTAAAGCGTTTCGCAGAAAACACCAAGGAACCTGTTTCTCACTCCAAGCACAAAGCGTGCGCAGCACGAGTCTTGGCACAGCAAAACACTTCCTTTGGCATGCCCTTTGCAGCCTCACTCCAAACGGGGCTCTCCGCTTCATCCATCCCCTGACTCCATACTAGCACCAACGGGCTATTAAAGCGTTTCGCAGAAAACACCAAGGAACCTGTTTCTCACTCCAAGCACAAAGAGTGCGCAGCACGAGTCTTGGCACAGCAAAACACTTCCTTTGGCATGCCCTTTGCAGCCTCACTCCAAACGGGGCTCTGCGCTTCATCCATCCCCTGACTCCATACTAGCACCAACGGGCTGCTAAAGCGTTTCGCAGAAAACACCAAGGAACCTGTTTCTCACTCCAAGCACAAAGCGTGCGCAGCACGAGTCTTGGCACAGCAAAACACTTCCTTTGGCATGCCCTTTGCAGCCTCACTCCAAACGGGGCTCTCCGCTTCATCCATCCCCTGACTCCACACTAGCACCAACGGGCTGCTAAAGCGTTTCGCAGAAAACACCAAGGAACCTGTTTCTCACTCCAAGCACAAAGCGTGCGCAGCACGAGTCTTGGCACAGCAAAACACTTCCTTTGGCATGCCCTTTGCAGCCTCACTCTAAACGGGGCTCTCCGCTTCATCCATCCCCTGACTCCACACTAGCAGCAACGGGCTGCTAAAGCGTTTCGCAGAAAACACCAAGGAACCTGTTTCTCACTCCAAGCACAAAGCGTGCGCAGCACGAGTCTTGGCACAGCAAAACACTTCCTTTGGCATGCCCTTTGCAGCCTCACTCCAAACGGGGCTCTCCGCTTCATCCATCCCCTGACTCCACACTAGCAGCAACGGGCTGCTAAAGCGTTTCGCAGAAAACACCAAGGAACCTGTTTCTCACTCCAAGCACAAAGCGTGCGCAGCACGAGTCTTGGCACAGCAAAACACTTCCTTTGGCATGCCCTTTGCAGCATCACTCCAAACGGGGCTCTCCGCTTCATCCATCCCCTGACTCCACACTAGCACCAACGGGCTGCTAAAGCGTTTCGCAGAAAACACCAAGGAACCTGTTTCTCACTCCAAGCACAAAGCGTGCGCAGCACGAGTCTTGGCACAGCAAAACACTTCCTTTGGCATGCCCTTTGCAGCCTCACTCCAAACGGGGCTCTCCGCTTCATCCATCCCCTGACTCCACACTAGCACCAACGGGCTGCTAAAGCGTTTCGCAGAAAACACCAAGGAACCTGTTTCTCACTCCAAGCACAAAGCGTGCGCAGCACGAGTCTTGGCACAGCAAAACACTTCCTTTGGCATGCCCTTTGCAGCCTCACTCCAAACGGGGCTCTCCGCTTCATCCATCCCCTGACTCCACACTAGCACCAACGGGCTGCTAAAGCGTTTCGCAGAAAACACCAAGGAACCTGTTTCTCACTCCAAGCACAAAGCGTGCGCAGCACGAGTCTTGGCACAGCAAAACACTTCCTTTGGCATGCCCTTTGCAGCCTCACTCCAAACGGGGCTCTCCGCTTCATCCATCCCCTGACTCCACACTAGCACCAACGGGCTGCTAAAGCGTTTCGCAGAAAACACCAAGGAACCTGTTTCTCACTCCAAGCACAAAGCGTGCGCAGCACGAGTCTTGGCACAGCAAAACACTTCCTTTGGCATGCCCTTTGCAGCCTCACTCCAAACGGGGCTCTCCGCTTCATCCATCCCCTGACTCCACACTAGCACCAACGGGCTGCTAAAGCGTTTCGCAGAAAACACCAAGGAACCTGTTTCTCACTCCAAGCACAAAGCGTGCGCAGCACGAGTCTTGGCACAGCAAAACACTTCCTTTGGCATGCCCTTTGCAGCCTCACTCCAAACGGGGCTCTCCGCTTCATCCATCCCCTGACTCCACACTAGCACCAACGGGCTGCTAAAGCGTTTCGCAGAAAACACCAAGGAACCTGTTTCTCACTCCAAGCACAAAGCGTGCGCAGCACGAGTCTTGGCACAGCAAAACACTTCCTTTGGCATGCCCTTTGCAGCCTCACTCCAAACGGGGCTCTCCGCTTCATCCATCCCCTGACTCCATACTAGCACCAACGGGCTGCTAAAGCGTTTCGCAGAAAACACCAAGGAACCTGTTTCTCACTCCAAGCACAAAGCGTGCGCAGCACGAGTCTTGGCACAGCAAAACACTTCCTTTGGCATGCCCTTTGCAGCCTCACTCCAAACGGGGCTCTCCGCTTCATCCATCCCCTGACTCCATACTAGCACCAACGGGCTGCTAAAGCGTTTCGCAGAAAACACCAAGGAACCCGTTTCTCACTCCAAGCACAAAGAGTGCGCAGCACGAGTCTTGGCACAGCAAAACACTTCCTTTGGCATGCCCTTTGCAGCCTCACTCCAAACGGGGCTCTGCGCTTCATCCATCCCCTGACTCCATACTAGCACCAACGGGCTGCTAAAGCGTTTCGCAGAAAACACCAAGGAACCTGTTTCTCACTCCAAGCACAAAGCGTGCGCAGCACGAGTCTTGGCACAGCAAAACACTTCCTTTGGCATGCCCTTTGCAGCCTCACTCCAAACGGGGCTCTCCGCTTCATCCATCCCCTGACTCCATACTAGCACCAACGGGCTGCTAAAGCGTTTCGCAGAAAACACCAAGGAACCTGTTTCTCACTCCAAGCACAAAGAGTGCGCAGCACGAGTCTTGGCACAGCAAAACACTTCCTTTGGCATGCCCTTTGCAGCCTCACTCCAAACGGGGCTCTGCGCTTCATCCATCCCCTGACTCCACACTAGCACCAACGGGCTGCTAAAGCGTTTCGCAGAAAACACCAAGGAACCTGTTTCTCACTCCAAGCACAAAGCGTGCGCAGCACGAGTCTTGGCACAGCAAAACACTTCCTTTGGCATGCCCTTTGCAGCCTCACTCCAAACGGGGCTCTCCGCTTCATCCATCCCCTGACTCCACACTAGCACCAACGGGCTGCTAAAGCGTTTCGCAGAAAACACCAAGGAACCTGTTTCTCACTCCAAGCACAAAGCGTGCGCAGCACGAGTCTTGGCACAGCAAAACACTTCCTTTGGCATGCCCTTTGCAGCCTCACTCCAAACGGGGCTCTGCGCTTCATCCATCTCCTGACTCCACACTAGCACCAACGGGCTGCTAAAGCGTTTCGCAGAAAACACCAAGGAACCTGTTTCTCACTCCAAGCACAAAGCGTGCGCAGCACGAGTCTTGGCACAGCAAAACACTTCCTTTGGCATGCCCTTTGCAGCCTCACTCCAAACGGGGCTCTCCGCTTCATCCATCCCCTGACTCCATACTAGCACCAACGGGCTGCTAAAGCGTTTCGCAGAAAACACCAAGGAACCTGTTTCTCACTCCAAGCACAAAGAGTGCGCAGCACGAGTCTTGGCACAGCAAAACACTTCCTTTGGCATGCCCTTTGCAGCCTCACTCCAAACGGGGCTCTGCGCTTCATCCATCCCCTGACTCCATACTAGCACCAACGGGCTGCTAAAGCGTTTCGCAGAAAACACCAAGGAACCTGTTTCTCACTCCAAGCACAAAGCGTGCGCAGCACGAGTCTTGGCACAGCAAAACACTTCCTTTGGCATGCCCTTTGCAGCCTCACTCCAAACGGGGCTCTCCGCTTCATCCATCCCCTGACTCCATACTAGCACCAACGGGCTGCTAAAGCGTTTCGCAGAAAACACCAAGGAACCTGTTTCTCACTCCAAGCACAAAGAGTGCGCAGCACGAGTCTTGGCACAGCAAAACACTTCCTTTGGCATGCCCTTTGCAGCCTCACTCCAAACGGGGCTCTGCGCTTCATCCATCCCCTGACTCCACACTAGCACCAACGGGCTGCTAAAGCGTTTCGCAGAAAACACCAAGGAACCTGTTTCTCACTCCAAGCACAAAGCGTGCGCAGCACGAGTCTTGGCACAGCAAAACACTTCCTTTGGCATGCCCTTTGCAGCCTCACTCCAAACGGGGCTCTCCGCTTCATCCATCCCCTGACTCCACACTAGCACCAACGGGCTGCTAAAGCGTTTCGCAGAAAACACCAAGGAACCTGTTTCTCACTCCAAGCACAAAGCGTGCGCAGCACGAGTCTTGGCACAGCAAAACACTTCCTTTGGCATGCCCTTTGCAGCCTCACTCCAAACGGGGCTCTCCGCTTCATCCATCCCCTGACTCCACACTAGCACCAACGGGCTGCTAAAGCGTTTCGCAGAAAACACCAAGGAACCTGTTTCTCACTCCAAGCACAAAGCGTGCGCAGCACGAGTCTTGGCACAGCAAAACACTTCCTTTGGCATGCCCTTTGCAGCCTCACTCCAAACGGGGCTCTCCGCTTCATCCATCCCCTGACTCCACACTAGCACCAACGGGCTGCTAAAGCGTTTCGCAGAAAACACCAAGGAACCTGTTTCTCACTCCAAGCACAAAGCGTGCGCAGCACGAGTCTTGGCACAGCAAAACACTTCCTTTGGCATGCCCTTTGCAGCCTCACTCCAAACGGGGCTCTCCGCTTCATCCATCCCCTGACTCCACACTAGCACCAACGGGCTGCTAAAGCGTTTCGCAGAAAACACCAAGGAACCTGTTTCTCACTCCAAGCACAAAGCGTGCGCAGCACGAGTCTTGGCACAGCAAAACACTTCCTTTGGCATGCCCTTTGCAGCCTCACTCCAAACGGGGCTCTGCGCTTCATCCATCCCCTGACTCCATACTAGCACCAACGGGCTGCTAAAGCGTTTCGCAGAAAACACCAAGGAACCTGTTTCTCACTCCAAGCACAAAGCGTGCGCAGCACGAGTCTTGGCACAGCAAAACACTTCCTTTGGCATGCCCTTTGCAGCCTCACTCCAAACGGGGCTCTGCGCTTCATCCATCCCCTGACTCCATACTAGCACCAACGGGCTGCTAAAGCGTTTCGCAGAAAACACCAAGGAACCTGTTTCTCACTCCAAGCACAAAGCGTGCGCAGCACGAGTCTTGGCACAGCAAAACACTTCCTTTGGCATGCCCTTTGCAGCCTCACTCCAAACGGGGCTCTGCGCTTCATCCATCCCCTGACTCCATACTAGCACCAACGGGCTGCTAAAGCGTTTCGCAGAAAACACCAAGGAACCTGTTTCTCACTCCAAGCACAAAGCGTGCGCAGCACGAGTCTTGGCACAGCAAAACACTTCCTTTGGCATGCCCTTTGCAGCCTCACTCCAAACGGGGCTCTGCGCTTCATCCATCCCCTGACTCCATACTAGCACCAACGGGCTGCTAAAGCGTTTCGCAGAAAACACCAAGGAACCTGTTTCTCACTCCAAGCACAAAGCGTGCGCAGCACGAGTCTTGGCACAGCAAAACACTTCCTTTGGCATGCCCTTTGCAGCCTCACTCCAAACGGGGCTCTCCGCTTCATCCATCCCCTGACTCCATACTAGCACCAACGGGCTGCTAAAGCGTTTCGCAGAAAACACCAAGGAACCTGTTTCTCACTCCAAGCACAAAGCGTGCGCAGCACGAGTCTTGGCACAGCAAAACACTTCCTTTGGCATGCCCTTTGCAGCCTCACTCCAAACGGGGCTCTCCGCTTCATCCATCCCCTGACTCCATACTAGCACCAACGGGCTGCTAAAGCGTTTCGCAGAAAACACCAAGGAACCTGTTTCTCACTCCAAGCACAAAGCGTGCGCAGCACGAGTCTTGGCACAGCAAAACACTTCCTTTGGCATGCCCTTTGCAGCCTCACTCCAAACGGGGCTCTCCGCTTCATCCATCCCCTGACTCCATACTAGCACCAACGGGCTGCTAAAGCGTTTCGCAGAAAACACCAAGGAACCTGTTTCTCACTCCAAGCACAAAGCGTGCGCAGCACGAGTCTTGGCACAGCAAAACACTGCCTTTGGCATGCCCTTTGCAGCCTCACTCCAAACGGGGCTCTCCGCTTCATCCATCCCCTGACTCCATACTAGCACCAACGGGCTGCTAAAGCGTTTCGCAGAAAACACCAAGGAACCTGTTTCTCACTCCAAGCACAAAGCGTGCGCAGCACGAGTCTTGGCACAGCAAAACACTGCCTTTGGCATGCCCTTTGCAGCCTCACTCCAAACGGGGCTCTCCGCTTCATCCATCCCCTGACTCCATACTAGCACCAACGGGCTGCTAAAGCGTTTCGCAGAAAACACCAAGGAACCTGTTTCTCACTCCAAGCACAAAGCGTGCGCAGCACGAGTCTTGGCACAGCAAAACACTGCCTTTGGCATGCCCTTTGCAGCCTCACTCCAAACGGGGCTCTGCGCTTCATCCATCCCCTGACTCCATACTAGCACCAACGGGCTGCTAAAGCGTTTCGCAGAAAACACCAAGGAACCTGTTTCTCACTCCAAGCACAAAGCGTGCGCAGCACGAGTCTTGGCACAGCAAAACACTTCCTTTGGCATGCCCTTTGCAGCCTCACTCCAAACGGGGCTCTGCGCTTCATCCATCCCCTGACTCCATACTAGCACCAACGGGCTGCTAAAGCGTTTCGCAGAAAACACCAAGGAACCTGTTTCTCACTCCAAGCACAAAGCGTGCGCAGCACGAGTCTTGGCACAGCAAAACACTTCCTTTGGCATGCCCTTTGCAGCCTCACTCCAAACGGGGCTCTGCGCTTCATCCATCCCCTGACTCCATACTAGCACCAACGGGCTGCTAAAGCGTTTCGCAGAAAACACCAAGGAACCTGTTTCTCACTCCAAGCACAAAGCGTGCGCAGCACGAGTCTTGGCACAGCAAAACACTTCCTTTGGCATGCCCTTTGCAGCCTCACTCCAAACGGGGCTCTGCGCTTCATCCATCCCCTGACTCCATACTAGCACCAACGGGCTGCTAAAGCGTTTCGCAGAAAACACCAAGGAACCTGTTTCTCACTCCAAGCACAAAGCGTGCGCAGCACGAGTCTTGGCACAGCAAAACACTTCCTTTGGCATGCCCTTTGCAGCCTCACTCCAAACGGGGCTCTGCGCTTCATCCATCCCCTGACTCCATACTAGCACCAACGGGCTGCTAAAGCGTTTCGCAGAAAACACCAAGGAACCTGTTTCTCACTCCAAGCACAAAGCGTGCGCAGCACGAGTCTTGGCACAGCAAAACACTTCCTTTGGCATGCCCTTTGCAGCCTCACTCCAAACGGGGCTCTGCGCTTCATCCATCCCCTGACTCCATACTAGCACCAACGGGCTGCTAAAGCGTTTCGCAGAAAACACCAAGGAACCTGTTTCTTCACTCCAAGCACAAAGCGTGCGCAGCACGAGTCTTGGCACAGCAAAACACTTCCTTTGGCATGCCCTTTGCAGCCTCACTCCAAACGGGGCTCTGCGCTTCATCCATCCCCTGACTCCATACTAGCACCAACGGGCTGCTAAAGCGTTTCGCAGAAAACACCAAGGAACCTGTTTCTCACTCCAAGCACAAAGCGTGCGCAGCACGAGTCTTGGCACAGCAAAACACTTCCTTTGGCATGCCCTTTGCAGCCTCACTCCAAACGGGGCTCTCCGCTTCATCCATCCCCTGACTCCATACTAGCACCAACGGGCTGCTAAAGCGTTTCGCAGAAAACACCAAGGAACCTGTTTCTCACTCCAAGCACAAAGCGTGCGCAGCACGAGTCTTGGCACAGCAAAACACTTCCTTTGGCATGCCCTTTGCAGCCTCACTCCAAACGGGGCTCTGCGCTTCATCCATCCCCTGACTCCATACTAGCACCAACGGGCTGCTAAAGCGTTTCGCAGAAAACACCAAGGAACCTGTTTCTCACTCCAAGCACAAAGCGTGCGCAGCACGAGTCTTGCACAGCAAAACACTTCCTTTGGCATGCCCTTTGCAGCCTCACTCCAAACGGGGCTCTGCGCTTCATCCATCCCCTGACTCCATACTAGCACCAACGGGCTGCTAAAGCGTTTCGCAGAAAACACCAAGGAACCTGTTTCTCACTCCAAGCACAAAGCGTGCGCAGCACGAGTCTTGGCACAGCAAAACACTTCCTTTGGCATGCCCTTTGCAGCCTCACTCCAAACGGGGCTCTCCGCTTCATCCATCCCCTGACTCCATACTAGCACCAACGGGCTGCTAAAGCGTTTCGCAGAAAACACCAAGGAACCTGTTTCTCACTCCAAGCACAAAGCGTGCGCAGCACGAGTCTTGGCACAGCAAAACACTTCCTTTGGCATGCCCTTTGCAGCCTCACTCCAAACGGGGCTCTCCGCTTCATCCATCCCCTGACTCCATACTAGCACCAACGGGCTGCTAAAGCGTTTCGCAGAAAACACCAAGGAACCTGTTTCTCACTCCAAGCACAAAGCGTGCGCAGCACGAGTCTTGGCACAGCAAAACACTTCCTTTGGCATGCCCTTTGCAGCCTCACTCCAAACGGGGCTCTCCGCTTCATCCATCCCCTGACTCCATACTAGCACCAACGGGCTGCTAAAGCGTTTCGCAGAAAACACCAAGGAACCTGTTTCTCACTCCAACCACAAAGCGTGCGCAGCACGAGTCTTGGCACAGCAAAACACTTCCTTTGGCATGCCCTTTGCAGCCTCACTCCAAACGGGGCTCTGCGCTTCATCCATCCCCTGACTCCATACTAGCACCAACGGGCTGCTAAAGCGTTTCGCAGAAAACACCAAGGAACCTGTTTCTCACTCCAAGCACAAAGCGTGCGCAGCACGAGTCTTGGCACAGCAAAACACTTCTCTTGGCATGCTCTTTGCAGCCTCACTCCAAACGGGGCTCTCCGCTTCATCCATCCCCTGACTCCATACTAGCACCAACGGGCTGCTAAAGCGTTTCGCAGAAAACACCAAGGAACCTGTTTCTCACTCCAAGCACAAAGCGTGCGCAGCACGAGTCTTGGCACAGCAAAACACTTCCTTTGGCATGCCCTTTGCAGCCTCACTCCAAACGGGGCTCTCCGCTTCATCCATCCCCTGACTCCATACTAGCACCAACGGGCTGCTAAAGCGTTTCGCAGAAAACACCAAGGAACCTGTTTCTCACTCCAAGCACAAAGCGTGCGCAGCACGAGTCTTGGCACAGCAAAACACTGCCTTTGGCATGCCCTTTGCAGCCTCACTCCAAACGGGGCTCTCCGCTTCATCCATCCCCTGACTCCACACTAGCACCAACGGGCTGCTAAAGCGTTTCGCAGAAAACACCAAGGAACCTGTTTCTCACTCCAAGCACAAAGCGTGCGCAGCACGAGTCTTGGCACAGCAAAACACTGCCTTTGGCATGCCCTTTGCAGCCTTACTCCAAACGGGGCTCTGCGCTTCATCCATCCCCTGACTCCATACTAGCACCAACGGGCTGCTAAAGCGTTTCGCAGAAAACACCAAGGAACCTGTTTCTCACTCCAAGCACAAAGCGTGCGCAGCACGAGTCTTGGCACAGCAAAACACTTCCTTTGGCATGCCCTTTGCAGCCTCACTCCAAACGGGGCTCTGCGCTTCATCCATCCCCTGACTCCATACTAGCACCAACGGGCTGCTAAAGCGTTTCGCAGAAAACACCAAGGAACCTGTTTCTCACTCCAAGCACAAAGCGTGCGCAGCACGAGTCTTGGCACAGCAAAACACTGCCTTTGGCATGCCCTTTGCAGCCTCACTCCAAACGGGGCTCTCCGCTTCATCCATCCCCTGACTCCACACTAGCACCAACGGGCTGCTAAAGCGTTTCGCAGAAAACACCAAGGAACCTGTTTCTCACTCCAAGCACAAAGCGTGCGCAGCACGAGTCTTGGCACAGCAAAACACTGCCTTTGGCATGCCCTTTGCAGCCTCACTCCAAACGGGGCTCTGCGCTTCATCCATCCCCTGACTCCATACTAGCACCAACGGGCTGCTAAAGCGTTTCGCAGAAAACACCAAGGAACCTGTTTCTCACTCCAAGCACAAAGCGTGCGCAGCACGAGTCTTGGCACAGCAAAACACTTCCTTTGGCATGCCCTTTGCAGCCTCACTCCAAACGGGGCTCTGCGCTTCATCCATCCCCTGACTCCATACTAGCACCAACGGGCTGCTAAAGCGTTTCGCAGAAAACACCAAGGAACCTGTTTCTCACTCCAAGCACAAAGCGTGCGCAGCACGAGTCTTGGCACAGCAAAACACTGCCTTTGGCATGCCCTTTGCAGCCTCACTCCAAACGGGGCTCTGCGCTTCATCCATCCCCTGACTCCATACTAGCACCAACGGGCTGCTAAAGCGTTTCGCAGAAAACACCAAGGAACCTGTTTCTCACTCCAAGCACAAAGCGTGCGCAGCACCAGTCTTGGCACAGCAAAACACTTCCTTTGGCATGCCCTTTGCAGCCTCACTCCAAACGGGGCTCTGCGCTTCATCCATCCCCTGACTCCATACTAGCACCAACGGGCTGCTAAAGCGTTTCGCAGAAAACACCAAGGAACCTGTTTCTCACTCCAAGCACAAAGCGTGCGCAGCACGAGTCTTGGCACAGCAAAACACTTCCTTTGGCATGCCCTTTGCAGCCTCACTCCAAACGGGGCTCTGCGCTTCATCCATCCCCTGACTCCATACTAGCACCAACGGGCTGCTAAAGCGTTTCGCAGAAAACACCAAGGAACCTGTTTCTCACTCCAAGCACAAAGCGTGCGCAGCACGAGTCTTGGCACAGCAAAACACTTCCTTTGGCATGCCCTTTGCAGCCTCACTCCAAACGGGGCTCTGCGCTTCATCCATCCCCTGACTCCATACTAGCACCAACGGGCTGCTAAAGCGTTTCGCAGAAAACACCAAAGGAACCTGTTTCTCACTCAAGCACAAAGCGTGCGCAGCACGAGTCTTGGCACAGCAAAACACTTCCTTTGGCATGCCCTTTGCAGCCTCACTCCAAACGGGGCTCTGCGCTTCATCCATCCCCTGACTCCATACTAGCACCAACGGGCTGCTAAAGCGTTTCGCAGAAAACACCAAGGAACCTGTTTCTCACTCCAAGCACAAAGCGTGCGCAGCACGAGTCTTGGCACAGCAAAACACTTCCTTTGGCATGCCCTTTGCAGCCTCACTCCAAACGGGGCTCTGCGCTTCATCCATCCCCTGACTCCATACTAGCACCAACGGGCTGCTAAAGCGTTTCGCAGAAAACACCAAGGAACCTGTTTCTCACTCCAAGCACAAAGCGTGCGCAGCACGAGTCTTGGCACAGCAAAACACTTCCTTTGGCATGCCCTTTGCAGCCTCACTCCAAACGGGGCTCTCCGCTTCATCCATCCCCTGACTCCATACTAGCACCAACGGGCTGCTAAAGCGTTTCGCAGAAAACACCAAGGAACCTGTTTCTCACTCCAAGCACAAAGCGTGCGCAGCACGAGTCTTGGCACAGCAAAACACTTCCTTTGGCATGCCCTTTGCAGCCTCACTCCAAACGGGGCTCTCCGCTTCATCCATCCCCTGACTCCATACTAGCACCAACGGGCTGCTAAAGCGTTTCGCAGAAAACACCAAGGAACCTGTTTCTCACTCCAAGCACAAAGCGTGCGCAGCACGAGTCTTGGCACAGCAAAACACTTCCTTTGGCATGCCCTTTGCAGCCTCACTCCAAACGGGGCTCTGCGCTTCATCCATCCCCTGACTCCATACTAGCACCAACGGGCTGCTAAAGCGTTTCGCAGAAAACACCAAGGAACCTGTTTCTCACTCCAAGCACAAAGCGTGCGCAGCACGAGTCTTGGCACAGCAAAACACTTCTCTTGGCATGCTCTTTGCAGCCTCACTCCAAACGGGGCTCTCCGCTTCATCCATCCCCTGACTCCATACTAGCACCAACGGGCTGCTAAAGCGTTTCGCAGAAAACACCAAGGAACCTGTTTCTCACTCCAAGCACAAAGCGTGCGCAGCACGAGTCTTGGCACAGCAAAACACTTCCTTTGGCATGCCCTTTGCAGCCTCACTCCAAACGGGGCTCTCCGCTTCATCCATCCCCTGACTCCATACTAGCACCAACGGGCTGCTAAAGCGTTTCGCAGAAAACACCAAGGAACCTGTTTCTCACTCCAAGCACAAAGCGTGCGCAGCACGAGTCTTGGCACAGCAAAACACTGCCTTTGGCATGCCCTTTGCAGCCTCACTCCAAACGGGGCTCTCCGCTTCATCCATCCCCTGACTCCACACTAGCACCAACGGGCTGCTAAAGCGTTTCGCAGAAAACACCAAGGAACCTGTTTCTCACTCCAAGCACAAAGCGTGCGCAGCACGAGTCTTGGCACAGCAAAACACTGCCTTTGGCATGCCCTTTGCAGCCTCACTCCAAACGGGGCTCTGCGCTTCATCCATCCCCTGACTCCATACTAGCACCAACGGGCTGCTAAAGCGTTTCGCAGAAAACACCAAGGAACCTGTTTCTCACTCCAAGCACAAAGCGTGCGCAGCACGAGTCTTGGCACAGCAAAACACTTCCTTTGGCATGCCCTTTGCAGCCTCACTCCAAACGGGGCTCTGCGCTTCATCCATCCCCTGACTCCATACTAGCACCAACGGGCTGCTAAAGCGTTTCGCAGGAAACACCAAGGAACCTGTTTCTCACTCCAAGCACAAAGCGTGCGCAGCACGAGTCTTGGCACAGCAAAACACTGCCTTTGGCATGCCCTTTGCAGCCTCACTCCAAACGGGGCTCTGCGCTTCATCCATCCCCTGACTCCATACTAGCACCAACGGGCTGCTAAAGCGTTTCGCAGAAAACACCAAGGAACCTGTTTCTCACTCCAAGCACAAAGCGTGCGCAGCACCAGTCTTGGCACAGCAAAACACTTCCTTTGGCATGCCCTTTGCAGCCTCACTCCAAACGGGGCTCTGCGCTTCATCCATCCCCTGACTCCATACTAGCACCAACGGGCTGCTAAAGCGTTTCGCAGAAAACACCAAGGAACCTGTTTCTCACTCCAAGCACAAAGCGTGCGCAGCACGAGTCTTGGCACAGCAAAACACTTCCTTTGACATGCCCTTTGCAGCCTCACTCCAAACGGGGCTCTCCGCTTCATCCATCCCCTGACTCCATACTAGCACCAACGGGCTGCTAAAGCGTTTCGCAGAAAACACCAAGGAACCTGTTTCTCACTCCAAGCACAAAGCGTGCGCAGCACGAGTCTTGGCACAGCAAAACACTTCCTTTGGCATGCCCTTTGCAGCCTCACTCCAAACGGGGCTCTCCGCTTCATCCATCCCCTGACTCCATACTAGCACCAACGGGCTGCTAAAGCGTTTCGCAGAAAACACCAAGGAACCTGTTTCTCACTCCAAGCACAAAGCGTGCGCAGCACGAGTCTTGGCACAGCAAAACACTTCCTTTGGCATGCCCTTTGCAGCCTCACTCCAAACGGGGCTCTCCGCTTCATCCATCCCCTGACTCCATACTAGCACCAACGGGCTGCTAAAGCGTTTCGCAGAAAACACCAAGGAACCTGTTTCTCACTCCAAGCACAAAGCGTGCGCAGCACGAGTCTTGGCACAGCAAAACACTTCCTTTGGCATGCCCTTTGCAGCCTCACTCCAAACGGGGCTCTCCGCTTCATCCATCCCCTGACTCCATACTAGCACCAACGGGCTGCTAAAGCGTTTCGCAGAAAACACCAAGGAACCTGTTTCTCACTCCAAGCACAAAGCGTGCGCAGCACGAGTCTTGGCACAGCAAAACACTTCCTTTGGCATGCCCTTTGCAGCCTCACTCCAAACGGGGCTCTGCGCTTCATCCATCCCCTGACTCCATACTAGC
Source organism: Tinamus guttatus (assembly GCF_059628265.1). Taxonomy (NCBI): domain Eukaryota; kingdom Metazoa; phylum Chordata; class Aves; order Tinamiformes; family Tinamidae; genus Tinamus; species Tinamus guttatus. The sequence goes on from NW_028289601.1 coordinate 257,481, forward strand.
ACCAACGGGCTGCTAAAGCGTTTCGCAGAAAACACCAAGGAACCTGTTTCTCACTCCAAGCACAAAGCGTGCGCAGCACGAGTCTTGGCACAGCAAAACACTTCCTTTGGCATGCCCTTTGCAGCCTCACTCCAAACGGGGCTCTGCGCTTCATCCATCCCCTGACTCCATACTAGCACCAACGGGCTGCTAAAGCGTTTCGCAGAAAACACCAAGGAACCTGTTTCTCACTCCAAGCACAAAGCGTGCGCAGCACGAGTCTTGGCACAGCAAAACACTTCCTTTGGCATGCCCTTTGCAGCCTCACTCCAAACGGGGCTCTGCGCTTCATCCATCCCCTGACTCCATACTAGCACCAACGGGCTGCTAAAGCGTTTCGCAGAAAACACCAAGGAACCTGTTTCTCACTCCAAGCACAAAGCGTGCGCAGCACGAGTCTTGGCACAGCAAAACACTTCCTTTGGCATGCCCTTTGCAGCCTCACTCCAAACGGGGCTCTGCGCTTCATCCATCCCCTGACTCCATACTAGCACCAACGGGCTGCTAAAGCGTTTCGCAGAAAACACCAAGGAACCTGTTTCTCACTCCAAGCACAAAGCGTGCGCAGCACGAGTCTTGGCACAGCAAAACACTTCCTTTGGCATGCCCTTTGCAGCCTCACTCCAAACGGGGCTCTCCGCTTCATCCATCCCCTGACTCCATACTAGCACCAACGGGCTGCTAAAGCGTTTCGCAGAAAACACCAAGGAACCTGTTTCTCACTCCAAGCACAAAGCGTGCGCAGCACGAGTCTTGGCACAGCAAAACACTTCCTTTGGCATGCCCTTTGCAGCCTCACTCCAAACGGGGCTCTCCGCTTCATCCATCCCCTGACTCCATACTAGCACCAACGGGCTGCTAAAGCGTTTCGCAGAAAACACCAAGGAACCTGTTTCTCACTCCAAGCACAAAGCGTGCGCAGCACGAGTCTTGGCACAGCAAAACACTTCCTTTGGCATGCCCTTTGCAGCCTCACTCCAAACGGGGCTCTGCGCTTCATCCATCCCCTGACTCCATACTAGCACCAACGGGCTGCTAAAGCGTTTCGCAGAAAACACCAAGGAACCTGTTTCTCACTCCAAGCACAAAGCGTGCGCAGCACGAGTCTTGGCACAGCAAAACACTTCCTTTGGCATGCCCTTTGCAGCCTCACTCCAAACGGGGCTCTCCGCTTCATCCATCCCCTGACTCCATACTAGCACCAACGGGCTGCTAAAGCGTTTCGCAGAAAACACCAAGGAACCTGTTTCTCACTCCAAGCACAAAGCGTGCGCAGCACGAGTCTTGGCACAGCAAAACACTTCCTTTGGCATGCCCTTTGCAGCCTCACTCCAAACGGGGCTCTGCGCTTCATCCATCCCCTGACTCCATACTAGCACCAACGGGCTGCTAAAGCGTTTCGCAGAAAACACCAAGGAACCTGTTTCTCACTCCAAGCACAAAGCGTGCGCAGCACGAGTCTTGGCACAGCAAAACACTTCCTTTGGCATGCCCTTTGCAGCCTCACTCCAAACGGGGCTCTCCGCTTCATCCATCCCCTGACTCCACACTAGCACCAACGGGCTGCTAAAGCGTTTCGCAGAAAACACCAAGGAACCTGTTTCTCACTCCAAGCACAAAGCGTGCGCAGCACGAGTCTTGGCACAGCAAAACACTGCCTTTGGCATGCCCTTTGCAGCCTCACTCCAAACGGGGCTCTCCGCTTCATCCATCCCCTGACTCCACACTAGCACCAACGGGCTGCTAAAGCGTTTCGCAGAAAACACCAAGGAACCTGTTTCTCACTCCAAGCACAAAGCGTGCGCAGCACGAGTCTTGGCACAGCAAAACACTGCCTTTGGCATGCCCTTTGCAGCCTCACTCCAAACGGGGCTCTCCGCTTCATCCATCCCCTGACTCCATACTAGCACCAACGGGCTGCTAAAGCGTTTCGCAGAAAACACCAAGGAACCTGTTTCTCACTCCAAGCACAAAGCGTGCGCAGCACGAGTCTTGGCACAGCAAAACACTGCCTTTGGCATGCCCTTTGCAGCCTCACTCCAAACGGGGCTCTGCGCTTCATCCATCCCCTGACTCCATACTAGCACCAACGGGCTGCTAAAGCGTTTCGCAGAAAACACCAAGGAACCTGTTTCTCACTCCAAGCACAAAGCGTGCGCAGCACGAGTCTTGGCACAGCAAAACACTTCCTTTGGCATGCCCTTTGCAGCCTCACTCCAAACGGGGCTCTCCGCTTCATCCATCCCCTGACTCCATACTAGCACCAACGGGCTGCTAAAGCGTTTCGCAGAAAACACCAAGGAACCTGTTTCTCACTCCAAGCACAAAGCGTGCGCAGCACGAGTCTTGGCACAGCAAAACACTTCTCTTGGCATGCCCTTTGCAGCCTCACTCCAAACGGGGCTCTCCGCTTCATCCATCCCCTGACTCCACACTAGCACCAACGGGCTGCTAAAGCGTTTCGCAGAAAACACCAAGGAACCTGTTTCTCACTCCAAGCACAAAGCGTGCGCAGCACGAGTCTTGGCACAGCAAAACACTTCCTTTGGCATGCCCTTTGCAGCCTCACTCCAAACGGGGCTCTCCGCTTCATCCATCCCCTGACTCCATACTAGCACCAACGGGCTGCTAAAGCGTTTCGCAGAAAACACCAAGGAACCTGTTTCTCACTCCAAGCACAAAGCGTGCGCAGCACGAGTCTTGGCACAGCAAAACACTTCCTTTGGCATGCCCTTTGCAGCCTCACTCCAAACGGGGCTCTGCGCTTCATCCATCCCCTGACTCCATACTAGCACCAACGGGCTGCTAAAGCGTTTCGCAGAAAACACCAAGGAACCTGTTTCTCACTCCAAGCACAAAGCGTGCGCAGCACGAGTCTTGGCACAGCAAAACACTTCCTTTGGCATGCCCTTTGCAGCCTCACTCCAAACGGGGCTCTCCGCTTCATCCATCCCCTGACTCCATACTAGCACCAACGGGCTGCTAAAGCGTTTCGCAGAAAACACCAAGGAACCTGTTTCTCACTCCAAGCACAAAGCGTGCGCAGCACGAGTCTTGGCACAGCAAAACACTGCCTTTGGCATGCCCTTTGCAGCCTCACTCCAAACGGGGCTCTGCGCTTCATCCATCCCCTGACTCCACACTAGCACCAACGGGCTGCTAAAGCGTTTCGCAGAAAACACCAAGGAACCTGTTTCTCACTCCAAGCACAAAGCGTGCGCAGCACGAGTCTTGGCACAGCAAAACACTTCCTTTGGCATGCCCTTTGCAGCCTCACTCCAAACGGGGCTCTGCGCTTCATCCATCCCCTGACTCCATACTAGCACCAACGGGCTGCTAAAGCGTTTCGCAGAAAACACCAAGGAACCTGTTTCTCACTCCAAGCACAAAGCGTGCGCAGCACGAGTCTTGGCACAGCAAAACACTTCCTTTGGCATGCCCTTTGCAGCCTCACTCCAAACGGGGCTCTGCGCTTCATCCATCCCCTGACTCCATACTAGCACCAACGGGCTGCTAAAGCGTTTCGCAGAAAACACCAAGGAACCTGTTTCTCACTCCAAGCACAAAGCGTGCGCAGCACGAGTCTTGGCACAGCAAAACACTTCTCTTGGCATGCCCTTTGCAGCCTCACTCCAAACGGGGCTCTCCGCTTCATCCATCCCCTGACTCCATACTAGCACCAACGGGCTGCTAAAGCGTTTCGCAGAAAACACCAAGGAACCTGTTTCTCACTCCAAGCACAAAGCGTGCGCAGCACGAGTCTTGGCACAGCAAAACACTTCCTTTGGCATGCCCTTTGCAGCCTCACTCCAAACGGGGCTCTCCGCTTCATCCATCCCCTGACTCCATACTAGCACCAACGGGCTGCTAAAGCGTTTCGCAGAAAACACCAAGGAACCTGTTTCTCACTCCAAGCACAAAGCGTGCGCAGCACGAGTCTTGGCACAGCAAAACACTGCCTTTGGCATGCCCTTTGCAGCCTCACTCCAAACGGGGCTCTCCGCTTCATCCATCCCCTGACTCCACACTAGCACCAACGGGCTGCTAAAGCGTTTCGCAGAAAACACCAAGGAACCTGTTTCTCACTCCAAGCACAAAGCGTGCGCAGCACGAGTCTTGGCACAGCAAAACACTGCCTTTGGCATGCCCTTTGCAGCCTCACTCCAAACGGGGCTCTGCGCTTCATCCATCCCCTGACTCCATACTAGCACCAACGGGCTGCTAAAGCGTTTCGCAGAAAACACCAAGGAACCTGTTTCTCACTCCAAGCACAAAGCGTGCGCAGCACGAGTCTTGGCACAGCAAAACACTTCCTTTGGCATGCCCTTTGCAGCCTCACTCCAAACGGGGCTCTGCGCTTCATCCATCCCCTGACTCCATACTAGCACCAACGGGCTGCTAAAGCGTTTCGCAGAAAACACCAAGGAACCTGTTTCTCACTCCAAGCACAAAGCGTGCGCAGCACCAGTCTTGGCACAGCAAAACACTTCCTTTGGCATGCCCTTTGCAGCCTCACTCCAAACGGGGCTCTGCGCTTCATCCATCCCCTGACTCCATACTAGCACCAACGGGCTGCTAAAGCGTTTCGCAGAAAACACCAAGGAACCTGTTTCTCACTCCAAGCACAAAGCGTGCGCAGCACGAGTCTTGGCACAGCAAAACACTTCCTTTGACATGCCCTTTGCAGCCTCACTCCAAACGGGGCTCTCCGCTTCATCCATCCCCTGACTCCATACTAGCACCAACGGGCTGCTAAAGCGTTTCGCAGAAAACACCAAGGAACCTGTTTCTCACTCCAAGCACAAAGCGTGCGCAGCACGAGTCTTGGCACAGCAAAACACTTCCTTTGGCATGCCCTTTGCAGCCTCACTCCAAACGGGGCTCTCCGCTTCATCCATCCCCTGACTCCATACTAGCACCAACGGGCTGCTAAAGCGTTTCGCAGAAAACACCAAGGAACCTGTTTCTCACTCCAAGCACAAAGCGTGCGCAGCACGAGTCTTGGCACAGCAAAACACTTCCTTTGGCATGCCCTTTGCAGCCTCACTCCAAACGGGGCTCTCCGCTTCATCCATCCCCTGACTCCATACTAGCACCAACGGGCTGCTAAAGCGTTTCGCAGAAAACACCAAGGAACCTGTTTCTCACTCCAAGCACAAAGCGTGCGCAGCACGAGTCTTGGCACAGCAAAACACTTCCTTTGGCATGCCCTTTGCAGCCTCACTCCAAACGGGGCTCTCCGCTTCATCCATCCCCTGACTCCATACTAGCACCAACGGGCTGCTAAAGCGTTTCGCAGAAAACACCAAGGAACCTGTTTCTCACTCCAAGCACAAAGCGTGCGCAGCACGAGTCTTGGCACAGCAAAACACTTCCTTTGGCATGCCCTTTGCAGCCTCACTCCAAACGGGGCTCTGCGCTTCATCCATCCCCTGACTCCATACTAGCACCAACGGGCTGCTAAAGCGTTTCGCAGAAAACACCAAGGAACCTGTTTCTCACTCCAAGCACAAAGCGTGCGCAGCACGAGTCTTGGCACAGCAAAACACTTCCTTTGGCATGCCCTTTGCAGCCTCACTCCAAACGGGGCTCTGCGCTTCATCCATCCCCTGACTCCATACTAGCACCAACGGGCTGCTAAAGCGTTTCGCAGAAAACACCAAGGAACCTGTTTCTCACTCCAAGCACAAAGCGTGCGCAGCACGAGTCTTGGCACAGCAAAACACTTCCTTTGGCATGCCCTTTGCAGCCTCACTCCAAACGGGGCTCTGCGCTTCATCCATCCCCTGACTCCATACTAGCACCAACGGGCTGCTAAAGCGTTTCGCAGAAAACACCAAGGAACCTGTTTCTCACTCCAAGCACAAAGCGTGCGCAGCACGAGTCTTGGCACAGCAAAACACTTCCTTTGGCATGCCCTTTGCAGCCTCACTCCAAACGGGGCTCTGCGCTTCATCCATCCCCTGACTCCATACTAGCACCAACGGGCTGCTAAAGCGTTTCGCAGAAAACACCAAGGAACCTGTTTCTCACTCCAAGCACAAAGCGTGCGCAGCACGAGTCTTGGCACAGCAAAACACTTCCTTTGGCATGCCCTTTGCAGCCTCACTCCAAACGGGGCTCTCCGCTTCATCCATCCCCTGACTCCATACTAGCACCAACGGGCTGCTAAAGCGTTTCGCAGAAAACACCAAGGAACCTGTTTCTCACTCCAAGCACAAAGCGTGCGCAGCACGAGTCTTGGCACAGCAAAACACTTCCTTTGGCATGCCCTTTGCAGCCTCACTCCAAACGGGGCTCTCCGCTTCATCCATCCCCTGACTCCATACTAGCACCAACGGGCTGCTAAAGCGTTTCGCAGAAAACACCAAGGAACCTGTTTCTCACTCCAAGCACAAAGCGTGCGCAGCACGAGTCTTGGCACAGCAAAACACTTCCTTTGGCATGCCCTTTGCAGCCTCACTCCAAACGGGGCTCTGCGCTTCATCCATCCCCTGACTCCATACTAGCACCAACGGGCTGCTAAAGCGTTTCGCAGAAAACACCAAGGAACCTGTTTCTCACTCCAAGCACAAAGCGTGCGCAGCACGAGTCTTGGCACAGCAAAACACTTCCTTTGGCATGCCCTTTGCAGCCTCACTCCAAACGGGGCTCTCCGCTTCATCCATCCCCTGACTCCATACTAGCACCAACGGGCTGCTAAAGCGTTTCGCAGAAAACACCAAGGAACCTGTTTCTCACTCCAAGCACAAAGCGTGCGCAGCACGAGTCTTGGCACAGCAAAACACTTCCTTTGGCATGCCCTTTGCAGCCTCACTCCAAACGGGGCTCTGCGCTTCATCCATCCCCTGACTCCATACTAGCACCAACGGGCTGCTAAAGCGTTTCGCAGAAAACACCAAGGAACCTGTTTCTCACTCCAAGCACAAAGCGTGCGCAGCACGAGTCTTGGCACAGCAAAACACTTCCTTTGGCATGCCCTTTGCAGCCTCACTCCAAACGGGGCTCTCCGCTTCATCCATCCCCTGACTCCACACTAGCACCAACGGGCTGCTAAAGCGTTTCGCAGAAAACACCAAGGAACCTGTTTCTCACTCCAAGCACAAAGCGTGCGCAGCACGAGTCTTGGCACAGCAAAACACTGCCTTTGGCATGCCCTTTGCAGCCTCACTCCAAACGGGGCTCTCCGCTTCATCCATCCCCTGACTCCACACTAGCACCAACGGGCTGCTAAAGCGTTTCGCAGAAAACACCAAGGAACCTGTTTCTCACTCCAAGCACAAAGCGTGCGCAGCACGAGTCTTGGCACAGCAAAACACTGCCTTTGGCATGCCCTTTGCAGCCTCACTCCAAACGGGGCTCTCCGCTTCATCCATCCCCTGACTCCATACTAGCACCAACGGGCTGCTAAAGCGTTTCGCAGAAAACACCAAGGAACCTGTTTCTCACTCCAAGCACAAAGCGTGCGCAGCACGAGTCTTGGCACAGCAAAACAC